>NC_090648.1:507702963-508002963 GCF_040937935.1 Hyperolius riggenbachi
ACCCTTCCTTGAAAGCCTGAGACATACAGGCAAGTTTCTAATGCAACCAAATAAACGACAGCACAAACCGATCCCCGTCCAGCCCTGACTGTATGCTGATTCAGAACTGAACCGAGAACACGGCAGGCTGGACTTCTGGGGGATTTCCAGGCTCAGTAATCAGGGCATCGATCATATCGAGAGTTCAGCGGTTTACAGACTTCTCTTTCACACTTCAAGAGGAACTGTCGCGAAAATCTTAAAATTTCAAACACATACAAATAAGAAGTAAAAAATGAGCCATTAAACACTTTTCTCCTATGTTGCTGTCACTAAGGGCCCGTTCACACTTGCGTTTTGGCAAGTAAACGGACCGGATCCTGATCGGATCCTGACCTGATCCTGATCAGAACCGTACGGTTCCGATCCAGATTCCATCCGGATCCGGTCCGTTTGTATCAGGCATGCATCAGGCTGCCATCCGGATCCGTGGGCAAAAAATAGTGAAATTTAAATAAAAAAATGTTGGGGTCAGCAGAAAGTGCACCTGGTGCACCTGTAGAATCAGGTTCCTCCGCTGTAGGCCTCACCTCCACCTCTGACATTCTGCCAAACAGCTCCAGCACGTCTGTCGCTGCTGCTCCACTCCGGACATGCTTGGCCCATGTGTCCCCATCCGAAATGGCCGCTTGGATACGCATAGGAAGTGGGGTAGAACGTCAGGTTTTTGTAGGCAGTGTGTTCTGTACCTTCCGTTTCCCATTGGTTTCTGTGTTCCGGATGGTGCTGTCAGGCTCAGGTCCGGCTCCGGTCCGGGTGCGTGGGCCGGAGATCCGGACCCAAAAAATAGCGCATGTTGGAAAAGTGTCCGGATCCGGTCCGGCTCCGTACTGTACGGAACGGACACGTGTGAACGTCCGCATAGACTTTGCAATGCTATGCGGAACGTACGTTCCGTTTGTACAGTATACGGTCCGGATCAGATCAGGAAAATCCGGACAGGGAACGCTAATGTGAACCGGGCCTTACAGTAAGTAGTAGAAATCTGACATTACTGACAAGTTTTGGACTAGCCCATCTTCTCATGGGGAGGGGGGGTTCTCAGGGTTTTCTCTATTTTTAAAAGCACGTAGTACATGGCAGTTGCTCCATCCAACTGCCAAAATAGTGTACGGTGAGCAGGGAGGCTAGCCAGCGTCTTTGTATTAATCATTTTCAGGTAACGTCTTTATAAAGAATAAAGGCCATGCTGAGAATCCCCCATGAAGAGATGGACTAGCTCAAAACCTGTCGGTAATGTCAGATTTCTACTACTTACTGTAAGTGACAGCAACATAGGAGAAAAGTAATGTATGGCTCATTTTACTCTGGGAGAAATATACTTCTTATTTGTATGTGTTTTAAATTTTAAGATTTTCGCGTCAGTTCCTCTTTGAGAGTGACTCCGCAAAGCAAGAATCTGAAGTTCATCTTAAAAGACAACTGAAGTGAGAAGAAAATGGAGGTTGACATTTTTATTTCCTTTTAAACAATACCAGTTGCCTGGCAGTCCTGTTGGTCTATTTGGCTGCAGTAGTGTCTGAATCACACCAGAAACAAGCATGCAGCTACTCTTGTCACATCTGACAATAATGTCAGAAATACCTGATGTGCTGCATGCTTGTTCAGGGGCTGTGACTAAAAAGTATTAGAGGCAGAGGATCAGGAGGCCTGGCAGGCAACTGGTATTGCTTAAAAAAAATATGGCAGTCTGCATATACCTCTCACTACAGTTGTCCTTTAAGAGGAACTCCAGTGAACATTTTAGTGTTGGCAGGTGATGTAGTTGCTGCATAGTTTTTGGCAGTTGGAAACAGCTGTAACAGCTATTTCCCACAATGCAACAAGGTTCACAGACAGGAAACTGCCAAAAAAGTACGTACTTTTCTTGTGGGAGGGGTTTTACCACAATATCAGTCATACAGCTCCCCCTGATGGTCTGTTTGTGAAAAGGAATACATTTCTCATGTAAAAGGGGGTATCAGCTACTGATTGGGATAAAGTTCAATTTTTGGTCGGAGTTTCTCTTTAAGAATTTCATGGCATCTTAAAGCAAGTCTAGTATCGGCTTTAGGTTTGCCTTTGTTATCTCACCCTAAGACCAATGCAGCCTCTGTACAAAGATACAGGTGTAGTAAAGCAGAAAGAGGAATGGCAGGAAGATAGAAATGACTAGACGTGAGCTCTGTAGCTCTGGAGTGGCTTTTATACTAGCCTCTAAAGAGTTAACCTTTCACATCACCCGGCAGGGGCAGACCAGTCCCCCATCGCATCCCATTGGCTGATAAGAGCATGTGATCAGTGACGCTGCTCGCGCTTGCTCAGATGGCAAAAGCCAAATATGGCTTTTACCTGTCTCAATACCCCGAAAATAAGGTCATATGTCCCAGGACCATTGTTTAATGTAATGGTTCATAATGGTCAAATGTGTTATTTGGAAGCCAGATCTGCAAAGAACTCATAACTCAGTTACCCATCCAATATTCAAGAGCTTTATTGTCATTGTGTAACACAATCAAATTACTTTTCATAACAGCCCCACAGGGCATTTGAAGAGAGACTCCAGTGAAAATAATGTAATAAAAAAGTACTTAAAGGGAAGGTTCAGGGAGGGGATTAAAAAAATAAAAATAAATTTCCACTTACCTGGGGCTTCCTCCAGCCCGTGGCAGGCAGGAGGTGCCCTCGCCGCCGCTCCGCAGGCTCCCGGTGGTCTCCGGTGCCCGACCCGACCTGGCCAGGCCGGCTGCCAGGTCGGGCTCTTCTGCGCTCCATTTCCTGGGACTTCTGCGTCCCACGCCGGCGCGCTGACGTCATCGGACGTCCGCCGGGCTGTACTGCGCATGCGCAGTAGTTCTGCGCATGCGCAGTACAGCCCGGCGGACGTCCGATGACGTCAGCGCGCCGGCGTGGGACGCAGAAGTCCCAGGAAATGGAGCGCAGAAGAGCCCGACCTGGCAGCCGGCCTGGCCAGGTCGGGTCGGGCACCGGAGACCACCGGGAGCCTGCGGAGCGGCGGCGAGGGCACCTCCTGCCTGCCACGGGCTGGAGGAAGCCCCAGGTAAGTGGAAATTTATTTTTATTTTTTTTAATCCCCTCCCTGAACCTTCCCTTTAATTTTACAATAATTCTGTATAAATGATTTAGTCAGTGTTTGCCCATTGTAAAATCTTTTAAATCCCTGATTTACATTCTGACATTTATGACATGGTGACATTTTTACTGCTGTCAGGTGATGTCAGTGGAAGGAGATGCTGCTTGCTTTTTTGGCCGTTGGAATCGTGTTATTTCCCACAATGCAACAAGGCTCCCACAGTGTGATGTCAGGACCTCAGTGCTGTGAGGCGCTGACATCACACTGTGGGAGGGGTTTCACCACAATATTAGCCATACAGAGCCCCCTGATGATCCGTTTGTGAAAAGGAATAGATTTCTCATGTAAAAGGGGGTATCAGCTACTGATTGGGGTGAAGTTCAATTCTTGGTTATGGTTTCTTTTTAAGGAATATAGGGGCTGATTCAGGAAGCTGTGCTGCTATAGCAACGCGAGCTCCATGACAGCACCTAGAGCTAAATGCAAGGTTGCATGCTACGCTTGCTCTTGCAGCACAGTGTGCCTTCCTTAGTTACGCGTGCTGCTTACATAGCAAGGCACCTTCCTTTAAATGCCGGCTGCTGCTGTGAAGTTTCGCGACAGCTGTACTTCACTAACACGGCCGCTACTAAGTTAGTTAACATACAGTAGTTACTAATAGTAACTATGTTAATTAACATAGTAGTGGCCGCTCTAGTGAAGTGTCGCGGTCAAATGTAGAAATAATGGAATTACCAAGATTTTCTGAATATCAGATCCACAAAATGGGGAGAAAAAGTCCCTGCGTCTTGTACTCCAAAGACAGGGAGTCCTCGACTCATGATCGCACGCCGATACAACCTACCGACCCGCCGAAACGTATGGGACTCCCTGCCTTGTCCCCCTGTGTGGTCCTCAGCCCCTTCCCTGCATGTCTCCTCCTCTCCCCATGTGTACGAATTAGTGGCAGCACGGCTCACCTGACCAGCAATTCCAGTGGCGAGCGCAGACCTCTCATCCCCGGCACTGCTCCCCTAGTGACGGCTTCTGCTTATGAGATGATCAGCAGAAGCCGTCTTTAGGGGTAGCCGTGTGAGAGAGGAGAGGTCTGTACGGGAGAAGAGGGGGAAAGGAGGGGACATGGCCACACAAAGGGGGACAGGAGGGGACACATGAAGGACAAGAGAGGAAAAGAAGGGGACACACAGGGGGAAAGGAGGGGACATGGCGAAACAAAGGGGGACAGGAGGGGACACATGAAGGACAAGAGAGGAAAAGAAGGGGACACACAGGGGGAAAGGAGGACATGGGGACACACAGTGGGACAGGAGGAAGACACAGGGGAACATAAGGGGGGGCAGGAGGACACATGGGGACATAAGGTGACACAGGAGGACAATGATTGGGAGAACATCTAGAAGACACTCCTGGAATATGGACGCATTGGGTTTACTTGACCCTGCTCTGCCATCCAACTACCGCCCAATCTCTCTCCTCCCTTTTGCCTCAAAAATTCTTGAACGCCTGGCCCACCAACGCCTGACCAACTTCCTTAACTCCAACTCCCTTCTCGATCCCCTGCAATCTGGTTTTCGCACAGCCCATTCTACAGAAACCGCCCTCACCAAAGTGGTAAATGACCTCGCCCTTGCCAAAGCCGAAGGTAAATACTCCATCCTGCTCCTCCTGGACCTCTCCTCGGCATTTGACACTGTCGACCACTCCCTCCTCCTCCACTCCCTGCAGCTAATGGGCATTCAGGACCTAGCCTTAGCCTGGATCTCCTCCTACCTCTCCAACCGCTTCTTTACAACATTTTTCAATGGCTCCTCATCCACTCCTACACCCCTCTCAGTTGGTGTTCCTCAAGGTTCCGTCCTAGGACCCCTACTGTTCTCACTCTATACTGCCTCAATTGGCAAAATCATCTCCTCCATGGGCTTCAATTACCACCTGTATGCCGACGACACCCAGATATATCTCCACACCCCAGACCTCTCCTCCTCTACCATGGACAAAGTCTCTGCCTGCCTCACATCCATTTCCTCCTGGATGGCTGCCAGGTACCTGAAGCTTAATTTGGACAAGACTGAGCTTCTAATATTCCCACCCCGCACAGCTGCACCCCTCCCAGATCTGCACGTCACTATTGAAAATACTATAATCCACCCTACCTCCCAAGCCCGCTGTCTAGGCGTTACTCTGGACTCTGAACTTTCCTTTACCGCCCACATCCAAGGTATTGCCAGATCCTGCAACTTCCACCTCCGCAACATCTCCAAGATCCGCTCCTACCTGTCCCCTGACACCACTAAACTCCTTATCCACGCCCTTGTCATCTCCCGCCTAGACTACTGCAATTCTCTTTTATCTGGCCTCCCCTCTAACCGTACTGACCCACTTAAATTGGTAATGAATGCGGCAGCCAGACTGATACATTCTTCTCACCGCAGCGCCTCTACAACTCCGCTCTGTAAAGCACTACACTGGCTCCCCATCAGCTCTAGGATCAATTTCAAAATCCTGTGCTTTGCCTACAAATCGGTGCACAAGACCTGCCCAACCTACATCTCTGATCTGGTCCACAGGCACATACCAGCCCGCCCCCTCCGATCCTCCAATGACCTGCGCCTAGTCGCACCACGCATAACTCAGTCACACGCACGATTGCAGGACTTCACCAGGGCCGCCCCTACTCTCTGGAACTCTCTCCCACCAGCCGTCAGACTCGCCCCCACCTTTAATTCCTTCAAACAAGCTCTCAAGACTCACCTCTTCACGCTCGCATACCCCCCCACACCAGCACCATAATATGTTCTGTTAGACCCCCTCTCAAAAGACGCACCTATTGTCTCCACCCCACCCTTTAGATTGTAAGCCTCCGGCAGGGCCCTCCTCCCTAACGTATCCAGCTTGATTATGCTATCTTACTCGCAACCACCCCTCTTGTAGACTCGAACAGTCTCTATTTTGACCTATGATACTGTATTGTTATCAAATCATTTGCATGATCTTGTTTTGTTGTGAGTTTCCGTATGTTCTACCTGTATGTTAACCCATTTATCTATTGTGCAGCGCTGCGTAAGATGTTGGCGCTTTATAAATACAATAAATAATAATAATAATAGTATATATTTTTATCCCCCTGGATTGATATAAAGCATTTACCTGAATGAAGGAGCTCAAACAGGGCATTTCCAGGGTGAGTGTTGTACTCGATAATGTTTTTGGCCCAGCGAGTCTTATACAAGAGTTCCAGTGATGGTAGTTCAGTGCCGATAATGGCTTTTGCTGTTTCATCAACTTGCTGCAGGGCTTCTCTAGTAGCCTTGGTGCAGCTGTTGTACCAGGCCGTCATGCAATTGGTCAGAACACTTTCTATAGTGCATCTGTAGAAATTAACCAGCAGCTTCTGTGGAATGTTAGCGCTCCTTAGTTTTCTCAAAAAGTAGATGCGTTGTTGTGCTTTGCTTCGTTCGGGTACGGTGGAAATAACCAATCTCAATCGTATCCGCTCTACTGCGCAGGTGCGAGTCCTTTGCGTCTGCGCAGTAGAGCGGATACGATTCGGTTCTGCTATTTCCGTCTAGCCCGAACCAAGAGCCGCTAGTGCGTCTGCGCAGGATCGCAGTAGGTAAATATATCACCGCTTGCCAAGCTTGTTGGGGGAGGATTCGGGGGAGCCAGCGCTGGATTCCTCAAGCCTTAGAGGTCAGAGAAGCCTCATTGGGACCCTGAGGCTTCCCCCTCCCAAGGTAAGTATCCCTCGGGAGGGGAAATTCTCCCGAGGACTGCGCTCTTCCACTTCTGTAAGTCTGCTGGATGCCGGGAAGCTCTGTACTGCGCATGCACGAGCACTCTCTTTGGCGCACTTGCACATGCGCAGTATGGAGCCACCATACTGTTACAGGTTCTCTTTAAAGTGGATCTGAAGCTTATTTAAAATAAAAAAAACAGATACTTACCTAAGGAGAGGAAAGGCACTGGGTCCTATAGAGTCTTCCTGTTCCTCTCACTGTCCCCTCGTTCCAGTGCTGGTTACCCCGTTAGTATTCTCCAAGGACTGCTCTCTTCCACTGCGGGAGGCTTCGGAAGTCTTCTGGAGGCCGGAGGCTCTGTACTACGCATGCACAAGCACTCTCCCGCGCACACTTGCGCATGCGCAGTATGGAGCCGCCCATCTTCGGTAAACTCTATCAACAGCCTCTGCATTGATCATTATCAGTATGTGATTGGTCTTTTTGGTGGATTTAAAGTCCAGAATAAGTTCTAAATACCCATGTCTGCTAGTGAATCGAATCACAGCATCCGACGTCTGTTTAGGCCGCCAGTGATGCCTCTATCTGCCCAGTGGCACCTGCCGCTACTGAGGTGGATAATGGCGTTGCACTCCTATTAAAGTGAAGCTCCAGACTAAAAATCTACTCAGCAGAACTGAAAAGGCTTGGTGTTTAACAGTTTCACAGCATCAGAACTTTGTTTTTCTTATAGAAGTCTCATTTTTAGCTGCATTTTTAGCTAAGCTCCACCCATCAAAGAGAACTGCCCGGGCTTTTTTTCCCTGATGCTGTGCAAAGCATGATGGGATTTCTTATGTTGTTATTCACGTTGCCTAGCAACTGGGAGGGGTGATCAGCACACAGGACAGTTGGAACTGTGTCTCATGCTTCCTGTCACCTCCTTTCAACCAAAAAGATGGCTGCCCTCATGAAACCACAAACATTAGCCTGTTCTTTTAAAACAGGGTGGGTAAGAGATTATATTACCTATCTATTTTAATTAACATAACTAATGTAACCTAATGACAGTATGTTTGTTTAGGCTGCAGTTCCTCTTGAAAGTCCAGAATAACTTCTAAGTACCCATGTCTGCTATCGAATCAAATCACAGCATTGGACATCTGTTTAGGCCGCCAGTGATGCCTGTATCTGCCCAGTGGCACCCGCCGCTACAGAGGTGGATAATGGCGTCACACTCCCATCAATCTCTAGGCTTAAACAAGTGAACAGACCAAGATAGATACACAGGGATTGATTTACTACACTGCAGTAAAGTTGCTTTGCGCACGTTGCTCTGTGCATTTGCCAATACTAACTTCAGGTACGTTATGCACGCAGCACAAATAGCATAACTTATGCTACCTAGTTAAAGGACAACCAAGCTGAGGGGGGCGGAGATTAGATTTACCTACCTGTGGCTTCTTCCAGTCCCTAGCAGTCTACAGTGGGATGCAAATGTTTGGGCATAAATCCTGTATAAATCGTTGGATGTTACAATAAAAAGTCAGTTAAATATATCATATACCAGACACACACAGTGATATTTCAGAAGTGAAATGAAGTTTATTGGATTTACAGAAAGTGTGCAATAATTGTTTAAAATGAGGCAGGTGCATAAATGTGGGCACTGTTGTTATTTTATTGATTCCAAAACCTTTACAACTAATTATTGGAACTCAAATTGGCTTGGTAAGCTCAGTGACCCCTGACTTACATACACAGGTGAATCCAATTAAGAGAAAGAGTATTTAAAGGGGTCAATTGTAAGTTCCCCTCCTCTTTAATTTTCTCTGAAGGAAAACAACATGGAGATCTCAAAACAACTCTAAAATGGCCTGAAGACAAAGATTGTTCACCATCATGGTTTAGGGGAAAGATACAGAAAGCTGCCTCAGAGATTTCAGCTGTTTGTTTCCACAGCTTCATTTCACTTCTCAAATATCACTGTGTGTGTCTCCTATATGATATATTTAACTGATCATTTTTATTATTAACAATCAACAATTTATACAGGAAAATAATGACAATTAACAAGGTTGCCCAAACTTTTGCATCCCACTGTATCTGGTCCCTCTCTGTATTTCCCCTGCCCTCCAGTAGTCTGGTGATATCCCCTCCAAATATCCCCTACCATAGCTGTGGTCAAGTGCTACTGCGCCTGCACGGGTGTGTCTATGCGCTGTGGCTGGGAACAGTCTGTGCTTGCTCAGTTCACAAAGACTTTTGACATTGTGCAAGCAAAGAACGCTCCTGGCTATGAAAGCGCGATTGAGAGAGGCACTGGCAGGTAAGCGCATGGGCTGTTGTCAGCGGTGTTTCTCGGGGGACAGCCAAGCACTGGAGAGCAAGGGAACTACTGCAATGGACCAGATAGACGGCTGGGGGCTGGGAGAAGCCCCAAGGGAAGTAAATCTAATCCCCCCTCCTTAGTTTGGTTGTCCTTTAAGGCCCGCCTTGCTTGCAGTGCATTGTTAGTGCACCTTGATTTAACCAAGTAGCGCAATGCACACATTGGACTTGACTCATGAAAACTACAGCGCACAGTCACCTCGAGCTAATATTAGCGTGTGCGCGCTACGCACGGTCCTGTCAGTGTAGCGTGCGCTCTTAACTTACGCGCGATGTGCTGGCAGCGCCACTGTGGTACTCCGCTACAAGCACACCGCTTGGCAGTTAGGAGCATCGTGCTGATACGACCTTGCGGAGCGTGCGTGCGCTAATATTAACGCGGTAGTTTTCATGAATCAAGCCCATAGTTATTTTCTAGGTCCCCTGATTTGCACAACGCACATTACGTCCCTGGTGTCTGTATCGGTAACATTGCTGTGCACTACCTGCGCAAGGCAACTTTTCTGGAGTTTAGATAATGAATCCCATTATCTCTATTAAGGTGGCCACACACCATACAACTTTTTAAATATCTGTTCAATTTAAGAATTGCAATCAATTTTTCTGACTGATTGTAACATTTCAAAAATATGACCAATGTACCACACACCTATGTTCAATTCTTTCCCCAATTATGCTAAAAATGATTGGAAACTCTGAGAAAATTGCTAGGGTGTGTATATTAATAAATTGACAACACAACACACACCATACAATTTTTAGAAAGATTGAAGAAACATATCTGGCATTCCGGATCGATAAAAATGGAAGAAAACGGGAAATCCGATCGGATTTTTCAGTCGAATGAAAAAAAAGCTTTCGATTTTTTCGGGAAATCCGATCGTTTTTATCGAATTGCCCTAAAATCAGATCATTTTATTGCATCTTACCTATTTTATTGTATCTTACCTATCAAAAATTGGAGTACCCCACTTCAAGAGAGTGACCGCTTCATCAGAGCCTTATGGCAGAGAACTGAGGGCAGTTCAGTGTGACGGGAGGCTGAGAAGGGAAATACACCTCACTCCTCTGCAGAAGCTGCTGAAATACGATCCATGCTGTGCTCACGTGTTTACAAAGCAAGCTAGATATGACAGTGCACGTTCTAGTACATAGATCCGTGAATGAGGAGGGCTGGCAATGCATACGCAGGAGGAAAAAAGTGTAAGGGAGAAAATGACGTCAGGATTGGCTTCAGTCAGAGGCAGTAAAGATGGAAAATGCCTGGAACAGTTTTATCTTTATTTATAAAGAGATATAAAATACTGTATAATACTTATATATTTTATTTTATACAGCATAAAATTCACTGAAATCAAAACAGTACAATGTAAGTAGAACAAGTATTTATCTAGTTATGTTTGTGTTTTTCCTGGGATAGTATGTCTGTCCCGGCCAGTTTGGTATTGTTGTAAGAGGGGATAAGAAAGGTGAGGTCACGGGAGCGCAGGGGGTGACAACCATCAAGAGTTTAAAGAGAAACTCCGACCAAGAATTGAACTTCATCCCAATCAGTAGCTGATACCCCCTTTTACATGAGAAATCTATTCCTTTTCACAAACAGACCATCAGGGGGCGCTGTATGACTGATATTGTGGTGAAACCCCTCCCACAAGAAACTCTGAGGACCTTGATACTCCTGGCAGTTTCCTGTCTGTGAACCTTGTTGCATTGTGGGAAATAGCTGTTACAGCTGTTTCCAACTGCCAAAAAAGCATGCAGCAGCCACATCACCTGACAGCAGTAAAAATGTCACCATGTAATAAATGTCAGAATGTAAATCAGGGATTTAAAAGATTTTACAATGAGCAAACACTGACTAAATCATTCATACATAATTATTGTAAACTGAAGCACTTTTTTTATTACATTATTTTCGCTGAAGTTCCTCTTTAAGGAGAACTGACACCATATTCTTTTCCCGTTTTGTGTAACAGGATCCTGAGGTGAGTATTACGTTACCGCAGACACGTCACCCGATTAGTGAGAACTGTTTGTAGGTCAGGGGATCAGACGCAGGTTTGTTAGGTCCTCTTCTCCTCTGCAGTCACTTGGCCACATGGAAGCAATCTCTGAGGAACCCTGGTGTGTTCGGTATGCCGGGGCTGAGGTTGACTTACTTGTAGATATTTTATTGAAGCTGAGCTCCCGCCATCATTCTTCGGTTAGAATTTAATCATAGCAATAAGTAGAGCAGTGTTTCTCCCCCCCCCCCCCCCCCCCCCGGTTGTGACTAAAATAGACTCCAGTGTCCCCTGATATGTATCTGTTCATGACGGGTGCTCTTTTCAGATATTTCCTTCTGTTTTTACTGAAAGGATACCCGAAGTGACATGTGACATGATGAGATAGACATGGGTATGTACAGTGCATAGCACACAAATAACTAGGGATGGGCGGAATGCCAATTTCCGATTCCGCGGTAAATCCGCATTCCGCCATTGCCAATTGCCGATTCCGCTTTCCGCTACCAATTTCCGCATTCCAATGCGGAATTACCGCTGGAAATCGCCGAAATTCCGCCCGACTATAATATCGATTTTCTCAAAAAGTATGAGGTCTTTTTGAAAACTTTTTTTTTTTGCATCTTGTTCAGAAGATTCTGTTTAATAAACCCTGAAAATGTGGTGTTTCTAGGGCTTACGGGGGCTTTGCTATTAACCGCTAAAATCAGCGGATTTTTACTGTAATGTAAAATGCAGAAAATAGGCAGATGCAGATTTTCTGCATTTTACATTACAGTAAAAATCCGCCGACTTTAGCGGTTAATAGCAAAGCCCCCGTAAGTCCTAGAAACACCACAGAAAGATTGAGAAATAAAGCATTTTTTCCATTTTTTTTCTTAGTTTTCAGCCATCATAGCTTTAAAATAATACATGCTACCATAATTAAAACCCACGTATTTTATTTGCCCATTTGTCCCAGTTATTACACCATTTAAATTATGTCCCTATCACAATGTATGGCGCCAATATTTTATTTGGAAATAAAGGTGCATTTTTTTAGTTTTGCGTCCATCACTATTTACAAGCTTATAATTTAAAAAATATTAGTTGTATACCCTCTTCACGTGCATATTAAAAAAGTTCAGACCCTTAGGTAACTATTAATGACTTTTTTTTTTTTTATTGTAATTTTTGTATTTATTTTTTAGTTAAACATTTTATTTCGGTATTTTTTGGGTGTGGGAGGTAAACCGTTAATTTTAAATGTAATTTATTGTGTCTTTTTGTAATAAAAATGTATGTGCATGTAGTTTTACTATTTGGCCACGAGATGGCCACAGTGAGATTTTTTTGTTTTTCTATCCCGCTCACAGGAACTACAAGGACATGATTTTTCTTTTATTCCGAATGACCGCGGCCTCTGAAAAGAAGCCGTCGGTTTTTGTACCGGGGACTTAGATCAATGAATGGGAACTATGTTCCCAGATCTCCAGGCTACCAGGGGGCGGCACGGAAGCGTGCCGCCGCACGCACTAACGCGCACGGCAGCAGAGCAGCAGCCTTTTGGATGTGAGAGTCACGTCCAAAAGGTGAAAGAGGTTAAAGGACCACTATCGCAAAAAAAGTAGGCAGTTAGCACCCATTCACACACGTCAGTTGGATACGTCAGCCTGTGGCAGTTAGCAGTGAGTCCGGGGATGAAGAGATGTAGCAAAGCAAGCAGGAAGCAGTATGGGACTGATCTGTACACTACAACAATCAGACAGAGCTATCCACTGGCCTTGCAATTAATCTACTGCTCAGAGAGGCAGTGCCCAGTGCAGGAACCAGTGTGCAGCGCAGGAACCAGCAGTGTGCAGCGCAGGAACTAGGGTGCAGCGCAGGAACCAGCAGTGTGCAGCGCAGGAACCAGCAGTGTGCAGCGCATGAACCAGCAGGGTGCAGCGCAGGAACCAGGGTGCAGTGCAGGAACCAGCAGTGTGCAGCGCAGGAACCAGTGTGCAGCGCAGGAACCAGCAGTGTGCAGCGCAGGAACCAGGGTGCAGCGCAGGAACCAGCAGTGTGCAGCACAGGAACCAGGGTGCAGCGCAGGAACCAGCAGTGTGCAGCGCAGGAACCAGCAGTGTGCAGCGCAGGAACCAGGGTGCAGCGCTTGAACCAGCAGTGTGCAGCGCAGGAACCAGTGTGCAGCGCAGGAACCAGCAGTGTGCAGCGCAGGAACCAGCAGTGTGCAGCGCAGGAACCAGCAGTGTGCAGCGCAGGAACCAGCAGTGTGCAGCGCAGGAACCAGCAGTGTGCAGCGCAGGAACCAGCAGTGTGCAGCGCAGGAACCAGCAGTGTGCAGCACAGGAACCAGGGTGCAGTGCAGGAACCAGTGTGCAGCGCAGGAACCAGCAGTGTGCAGCGCAGGAACCAGCAGTGTGCAGCGCAGGAACCAGCAGTGTGCAGCGCAGGAACCAGCAGTGTGCAGCACAGGAACCAGGGTGCAGTGCAGGAACCAGTGTGCAGCGCAGGAACCAGCAGTGTGCAGCACAGGAACCAGGGTGCAGCGCAGGAACCAGCAGTGTGCAGCACAGGAACCAGCAGTGTGCAGCACAGGAACCAGCAGTGTGCAGCACAGGAACCAGGGTGCAGTGCAGGAACCAGTGTGCAGCGCAGGAACCAGCAGTGTGCAGTGCAGGAACCAGGGTGCAGCGCAGGAACCAGCAGTGTGCAGCGCAGGAACCAGCAGTGTGCAGCGCAGGAACCAGCAGTGTGCAGCGCAGGAACCAGCAGTGTGCAGCGCAGGAACCAGCAGTGTGCAACGCAGGAACCAGCAGTGTGCAGCACAGGAACCAGTGTGCAGCGCAGGAACCAGCAGTGTGCAGCGCAGGAACCAGGGTGCAGCGCAGGAACCAGCAGTGTGCAGCGCAGGAACCAGGGTGCAGCGCAGGAACCAGGGTGCAGCGCAGGAACCAGGGTGCAGTGCAGGAACCAGTGTGCAGCGCAGGAACCAGCAGTGTACAGCACAGGAACCAGTGTGCAGCGCAGGAACCAGTGTGCAGCGCAGGAACCAGCAGTGTGCAGCACAGGAACCAGGGTGCAGTGCAGGAACCAGTGTGCAGCACAGGAACCAGCAGTGTGCAGCACAGGAACCAGGGTGCAGTGCAGGAACCAGGGTGCAGTGCAGGAACCAGCAGTGTGCAGCGCAGGAACCAGCAGTGTGCAGCGCAGGAACCAGCAGTGTGCAGCACAGGAACCAGGGTGCAGCGCAGGAACCAGTGTGCAGCGCAGGAACCAGCAGTGTGCAGCACAGGAACCAGTGTGCAGCACAGGAACCAGCAGTGTGCAGCGCAGGAACCAGCAGTGTGCAGTACAGGAACCAGGGTGCAGCGCAGGAACCAGCAGTGTGCAGCACAGGAACCAGCAGTGTGCAGCACAGGAACCAGCAGTGTGCAGCACAGGAACCAGTGTGCAGCACAGGAACCAGCAGTGTGCAGCACAGGAACCAGGGTGCAGTGCAGGAACCAGGGTGCAGTGCAGGAACCAGCAGTGTGCAGCACAGGAACCAGCAGTGTGCAGCGCAGGAACCAGCAGTGTGCAGCACAGGAACCAGGGTGCAGCGCAGGAACCAGTGTGCAGCGCAGGAACCAGCAGTGTGCAGCACAGGAACCAGGGTGCAGCGCAGGAACCAGCAGTGTGCAGCGCAGGAACCAGCAGTGTGCAGCACAGGAACCAGTGTGCAGCGCAGGAACCAGCAGTGTGCAGCGCAGGAACCAGCAGTGTACAGCACAGGAACCAGGGTGCAGTGCAGGAACCAGTGTGCAGCGCAGGAACCAGCAGTGTGCAGCACAGGAACCAGGGTTTGTTTTCAGAGCGATTTGAGTATCGCTGAAAATCGCTAGCTGTTTGAAAAATGCGTGTACAATGAAAGTATATGGAAGTGTTTTCATCTAAGCCATTTGCTGATATACAAATGCGTTGCCTACAGCGTTTTCTGAGCGATTAGCATTTCAATGTTAAGTATAGGAGCGCTGGTAAATCGCTTAGAAATCGCTGACCTGTTCACAAGCAACATAGTTTTGCTAGAAATTGTACCCAGCCAATCTTGCAGATTACTCACAAAAGGCTAAGGGCCCATTCACACTAGAAATAGCTAAACGCTAATGCAAAACGCTGAGCGTTTTTTCTGGCGGTTTTTCCTAGCGATTTTTCACTGTATAGAGAGCGTTTTTCCAGCGATTAGCGTTTTGCGATTTTCTAGTTCAATTCAAATACTTTTATTGAATCGCTAATCGCTCCAGAATCGCTCAGAAAACGCTGCATGCAACGTGTTTGCGTTTCAGCAAATCGCTAAACGCTTAGATGAGAACACTTCCATACACTTTCATTGTGCACACGTTTTTCAAATCGCTAGCGATTTTCAGCTGAGCTGAAATCGCTCTGAAAACGCACAAGTGTGAATGGGCCCTAATTGAACTAGAAATTGCAAAACGCTAATCGCTGAAAAAACGCTGGAAAAAACGCTTCCTATACAGTGAAAAATCGCTGGGAAATCACTAGAAAAAAAAAAACGCTGGAAAAAAAAAAGAGAAAATCACTCAGGGTTTGCGTTTGGTGATTTCTAGTGTAAACCAGCCCTTAAAATCTGACAGAACCGACAGGTTTTGGGCCAGTCCATCTCCTCATGAGGGATTCTGAGGGTTTTCTTTGCTCTCAATAGCATTTCCTGAACAGCAGTTACAAAGTCTAACTGACAACACAGTGTGCAAGTGAGTAGGGAGGCTGGCTGGTATCTTAAGGTGGCCACTAATGATCCAATTTCTAGCGAAAAATCGTTTGAGCGATCAGAAATTCTGATCGGAAGTGAAATATTGTAATGCATCGTTCGCTACACCATCAACGAACCAATCTTTTCTTCCTATCTATCACAACCAACAAGAAAATCCAAATTTTGGTTCGACGAAAATTCATTCGGACAACATTTTTTTCACTCGTTCATAATCGATTGTGATATTTCACTTCCGATCAGAATTTCTGATCGCTCAAACAATTTTTCGCTAGAAATTGGACAGTTAGTGGCCACCTTTACTATTTTGGCAGTTAAACTGCTGTTCAGGAAATGCTGTTGAAAACAAAAAAAAAACCCTGAGAATCCCCCATGAGGAGATGGACTGGCCCAAAACCTCGGTTCTGTGAGATTCTAACTGCTTACTGTTTCCGCAATAGTGATCCTTCAAACAGAAGACATTTTAGCACATTAAAATATTCAATTCACACATGGCTGTTTATATTTTTATACCGGTCTAGACTTTGATATGTTTAAATCTGGTTAGAAAATGCCACAAAGAAGAAGACAAAGAATACGTAATGTGTGTTTGCCGGCGGGATTCTGTAGCCATTCACAAAGCAGCTCTGTATTTGAGAATTATACTCAACGGTCTGCCGGCTTTCATTAAACAATTACAGAAGTGACTGTTCAACAGGTGTGGGAAATACAGTTATTCCGAGGCTTGCTCAACCACCTTTCTCGGCTGATTCTTAAATCGGGGTTTACAAAATCATTTTCATACTGAGTATGTGGGGTATGTGGGGTACTGAAATTAATCTAGCTTCTCTATAATTCATTTTACTGCATAATAATATAACAACTGAAAACGAAACACTACAAAGTCGCAGAACAATGTGCAAAAAAATAGCTGGATTAAAATAGAAACTAGGTATTGTTTGCTGCTGGCGGTTTTACACTTTATAATGCTTTAGCTAACTGCTTTTAATTGCGTTGCTTTCTGCTGTCGATAAAGAGGCTTTTAATAGATTATTTTTCAATGCAGCATACATTGTATTACACCAGGCGTGCCGCAGCACTGCTGTTAGTCTGCATATTATGCTGCCCTAACTACTAACTGGCCATCATCATTGCTTTTTTCGGTCTTTCTAAATGCATCTTTTATTAATTGTAGATTTTAGTTACAATTAATTCAGCTATTTTCTTAGTGTCTGTTATAGATTGATGTTAACAAAAAGATAAAATGGTAATTTACCCTAATGAATGTTGCTATGTTCCATCCAGTTATACAGGGTGGCCGTAGCTCCCAACTGTCCCTCTTTTGAAGGGACATTAAAGTGGATACGAGATAAACTTTTACTCATTGCATAATTGTGTTCCTTTTATATAGTTTATAGGGCAATCCTCAAGCCAAATACTTTTTTTGTTTTGTTTTAAAACTCTAATTCCCTATAAACTAAACAAGCCTCGCCCACAGCTTTTCAGAGAGCCTTGGCACGCAGTCCCAGGTAGCAAGGGCTTATGGGAGCTCAGTTTGGGCAGGAGGAGGTTACTAGCCAGAGATTTCAGAGGCAGAGGGGAGGAGGGAGGAGGAGGGGGGAGTGACATTTTCCACAGGCTGAGGGCTGGAGATGCTATCAGCTTGCCTCAGTGTAGTGTGACAAACAGAACATGGCTGCCCTCATTGTATCACAGCAATAAATAATCATATTCTGTTGAAGCTGTTTGCAGCCAGATTTGCTGTCTAAACTATCTAAACTTTAGATAAGATATATAGACAAGCTACTTGTTTTAGTTACTTTTTCATCTCGAATCGGCTTTAAGTCCCTCTTTGGGAACCCAATCCCGCTGTGACGCTGTCCCTCCTTTTCCCTCATGTGTCCCTCTTTCAGGTCTTTGTGAAAATATATGTATTTTTCTTTCTACAGAAAAATATGTTTAATTGAGTTTAAACTTATTCCCATCCTTTAAATTTGTTTCTTATTTTCATATGTTAATATAAATGGAAATGAACCAAGATAGAAAGGACCAGTGTGGTTTAAATTATAAAACAACATATTTTTCTTATGAAATCTTTATGGAATGCGTGACTAGGGTTGTAATGGGGGCGTAATCAGGGGCGTGGCTTAAGTGTCCCTCTTTCCTATCTCAAAAATTTGGGAGGTATGAGGGTGGGTTATTTTCGTACTTTCAATCAATGCAATGTTATGCTAGATTGCTAGATACACACCATTCAATTTTCTGGTAGTTTGACCTGCTGGATCAATTATTTCCAACATGTCCGATTGAATTCTGTTCACTTCTATGAAAGTCGATCGGAAAAACGATCAGAAAATTTAAAATCGATCAGAAAAACAATCAAAACTTAGATCGGACATGTTGGAAATATTTGATCTGGCAGGTCAATCTGCAAGAAAATTGTATGGTGTGTACCTAGCATTACTGTAAGGCCCCATTCACAGTTAAAAGCGCAATTTTGCGGGAGTGATTTTTCACTGGACACTGCAGCGATTTTTTCTGCGATCGCGTTTAGCGCTTCTATAGCACTGAAACGCGATCGCTGGGAAATCGCCTGAAAATGGTGCAGGCTACATGTTTGCGTTTGCAGGCGATTAACTCAAATCACCCAAGTGAGAACGGGCCCATAGGGTATCATTGCACTAGCGCTTGAGCGTTTTTTCCGAAATTGCTGGCAAAACGCTCTAGTGTGATTGGGCCCTTAAAGAGTAACTGTTAGCCCAAAAAAATCAAATTTAAATCTCTATTGCAATGTGTTAAATAGTTTGTAAGGGAGCCAAAAAGGCAATGCTGAAGTTAAAAAGCAATCTAATTTTTTTACTGTGCTGCTATCATTCAGCCTTTTCTCCAAGCTCCTAAGGAGGACGCAAAGCCGCATAACAGATACTGCAGAGCATGCAGAGCATGCCCATGTCTGCCCGACCCCCCTCTCCCCCCCAGGACCAGGTGCCGATGTCTGCCCGACCCCCTCTCCCCCCCCAGGCCCAGGTGCCGATGTCTGTCCGCTCCCCCCCAACCCGCCCCAAACCCCCCCCCCCCCAAGAGCCGATGTCTGTCCGACCCCCCAGGACCAGGTGCCGATATCTTCTCACCCCAAACAGCTGACACGGAGATGAGCGGGAGAGGAGTACATCTACACACTTCCAGCGCCGCCACCGCAGAGCAGCCGCCGCCGAGTCACATGTGAGAGAATCACGAGCAGGAGAGAGATGCACGGCGGCGGCTGCTCTGCGGTGGCGGCGCTGGAAGTGTGTAGATGTACTCCGCTCCCGCTCTCTCTCCGTGTCAGCTGTTTGGGGTGAGAATATATCGGCACCTGGTCCTGGGGTGGAGAGGGGGGTCGGGCAGACATGGGCATGCTCTGCAGTATCTGTTATGCGGCTTTGCGTCCTCCTTAGGAGCTTGGAGAAAAGGCTGAATGATAGCCACACAGTAAAAAAATTAGATTGCTTTTTAACTTCAGCATTGCCTTTTTGGCTCCCTTACAAACTATTTAACACATTGCAATAGAGATTTAAATTTGATTTTTTGGGCTAACAGTTACTCTTTAAGGTAGCCATACACTGGTCGATTTGCCATCAGATTCGACCAACAGACAGATCCCTCTCTGATCGAATCTGATCAGAGAGGGATCGTATGGCCACCTTTACTGCAAACAGATTGTGAACCGATTTCAGCCTGAAACCGTTCACAATCTGTGGTGGTGCTGCCGCCGCTTCCTCCCATCCCGCATACATTACCTGCTCCGCCGGCGCGACTCCCGGGTCTCCGCTCTGGTCTGGTCTGGTCTCCGGCATGCTTCCCTTCTTCCTGTCTGGGGGAAGTTTAAACAGTAGAGCGCCCTCTACTGTTTAAACTTCCTGCCGGGACAGGAAGAAGGGAAGCATGCCGGAGACCAGAGCGGAGAAGAAGAGCGGAGACCCGGGAGTCGCGCCGGCGGAGCAGGTAATGTATTGCAGCTCTATTGCGTCGGTCGTCGGGCACTCGAACGCCGCTAGCGATGCACTCTTTACCCGCGGGCGATCGACGGTTATTTTCCTCACGGCGCGATTGACGGGATCGGACGGAATGGATCGAAATTCGGCGTGTAGCGCGAACGATTGGCAGCAGATTCGATCCCAGTGATTGAATCTGCTGTCGAAACGGCAGCAAATCGGGCCAGTGTATGGCCAGCTTTAGACAATTAACTTGCTCTCCAGAGACCAGAACAAACCCATAATTTTTGAAATCTGGCTGGAACCCGACTGAGGCAAATCAAATTTAAGCAACACTAATGAACAAAGCTTTTTGGTGTAATCTATCTATCTATCTATCTATCTATCTATCTATCTATCTATCTATATTTATATATTATCATAGGCAAACGCAGGGGGGGATTACAGCTGCCCAGAATCCCCCTTCAGATCAGGGCCGGTGCAGTGTCTGGGGACAGGCACAAGTTGAGACACCAGAATATCTACAGGTATCCTGCAGCTCACAGCCCCACCCCCTTTCTTTCCCTGCTACAGTTGACTTTGGATGTAGCAGCAGCTGTATACAGAGCATGGAGCACCAGAGTGTGTAAAGAGCATGGAGCACCAGTGTATGTACAGAGCATGGAGCAGCTCTGGGGAACTTAACAGAGTCAGGTATGAGCACAGCCCTGTGCCCTGTTGTGTGAATGCTTCACTTTCCCCTTCATTACCAATGTCAGCTGTCCTCATTATTATCTGCATACAAACTACTCCTAAACAATCCCATTGTCGATCGTGAGCAGATCGGACATTTAGGAAATAATTGTCAGATCATGTCAGACGAGAAATTGCATTATGTGTACCCAGCATGATGTCCTACCCATATTATTATACTGTATTGTGTGTGGTTGAGGGAGACCTTTTAGGAATCCTCCCCTTGAAAATCATGGGTTTGCCCCTGATTATATACCAACAGACTTGAGCCGCGTCATCCAGTGAACTTGCCGCGGTCCGATAGCGACACTGCTAACTCTTCCCCCTGATGTTATTGGGATTCTGAAGTATAACTCTTGCCTGGGCGAGACTCCCACAGTCCTTTGCGGCAGACTCTGGCCAGAGTTTTGATGTTTAGTTTAGCACACAATTCACACGACGAGAGGAAAAACCACACGGCTGACTGGATCCTTCAGGGAGCTCTTAGTTATGTCTTGACCCCCCTAATCCGGCACATTCTCCAGCGCCTCTTCTATGACTTCCAGGTGGTAGGAGAAATGTAGCAATCACTCAAGCAAATGTTTTTCATTCACAAACTTCCTGGTTCTCCTAATTGATGAATGAATCATGTTTGGAGAGTTCCAGCAATGAAAGATCACCCACAAACATGACTTTTCACTCTACACTGGTCCCCCCCTACTTGTAGATCTGTAAATGTTTACACATTTTTGTTGCATTAAAAGTTCATCAGCCCATAAAAGACTTTTTCTTGTGCCCTTTCGAAATCCATCATGGAGAAATACAAATGTTTTAACCATCAATTAATAATAAACTTATTAACCACTAGAAGACCACAGCCACTGCAGGGCCGTACAACTCAGCACACAAATGATTCCCCCCCCTACCTCTTTTCTGCCCACCAACAGAACTTTCTGTTGGCGGGCTCTGATTCCTCCCCCAATGTTTGTTTGTTTGTAAATTTATTTGTCTATTTTTTAAATAAATATGCCTATTTTTATTATTATTTTTTTTTATCCCCGTAGATCAGTGTAAATAGACGACGCTGGGAGATTCATAGCAGAGTGGCGGGCGTGATCTCCTGCAAAACCCCACCCCAGGACTTCACACCAATTGGCAATGGGCTGCCACCTTGTCCACGCCAATTGGCGTGGAGCGGTTATTTAATAGTTAAAGAGGTCCAGAATTTACGCTGGACACACGCACAGATCGGATTAGACTTTTCATTGTATTATTATCTGTAGCACAGGCAGCACAGTGGCGTCGTGGTTAGTGCTCTCGCCTTGCAGCGCTGGGTTCCTGGTTTGAATCCCAGCCAGGTCAACATCTGCAAGGAGTTTGTATGTTCTCCCCGTGTCTGTGCGGGTTTCCTCCAGTCCCTCCGGTTTCCTCCCACATCCCAAAAACATACAGATACGTTAATTGGCTTCCCCCTAAATTGGCCCTAGACTACGATAAATACACTACACAATACATACATAGACATAGGACTGCAGTAGGGATTAGATTGTGAGCCCCTCTGAGGGACAGTTAGTGACAACACTATATTCTCTGTACAGCGCTGCATAAGATGTTGGCGCTATATAAGTACTAAATAATAAATAAATATTGGCAGGAAATCCATTGTTAAAGCTCTTGTCCAGCCTCCCATTTTGAAAGCAAATCTGTGAGTTTTGCGATGGGCCAAATTAGATACTTACCTCAGGAGGGGGAAGCCTCTGGGCCAGTATGTCAATCGGCTCTTCACTGTAATGCCAACATCCTCTTCTGGGTCCCGATCACATGATATAACGTGATTGGGACCCAGAGGATGCCGTCAGCATTGCAGTGTCGCTTGGTGGTGGAAGAGTCTCTTTCATCACTCTTCTTCCACCCAGGGCAGCACTACAACGCTGACATCATCCTCTGGGTCCAGATTGTAAGTAACATTCCAGGTCCTGCTATTCTTCCTGGTCGACTCTTATTGGGCAGACCAGTTCTTTGTTCGCTGTGAAAACCCTTTCTTGTCCCATCATCACCCCCATTACGTGGTCAGGGAGAAGCTTGGAGTGGGCACTAGTCAATCTCTTTCCTGTGAGCACAAGTCATCTGACACCACCCACCTCCACCCTCTGCTGTTCAGAGATGACCTCTTTAAGGTCAGCACTGCAGCACCACAGCTGTCTTACAGTATCTTCATGTTTAGTATGTCAAAAAGCATTTAAAGGGAACCTGAGACAAATACTGCCCCAGGATCTATATACCTGGGGCTTCCTTCAGCCCCCTTCAGGCCGTTCGGTCCCTCGCCATCTCTCCGGGCTGCTCCAATCCCCCACTGGATGTCCCGATACAATGGCTCTGTCACTCTTCATCACACATGGTGAAAGAACTGTGGATAACCTGTAGAGAAACCGAGAGCCCAATATAGTGTAGTATGTTAAGCATAAATGAAGTAAAGGTTATCGTGAGAAAAGTATACTCACAAACGTGGGTTACCACAAAGGCAACCACTGTATAGGCAGGTGAGGAGATTAGACCTGTCCTCACTCAGGGATAAGAAGTCGCTCTCTGTAGATGCGAAAGGGGGTAGATCACCCCTCCACCAGGGATGGACACGGTATAGCAGTAGGAGAACAGAGGCGCCAGCAGGATAAAAGTGGATAAAAACTTTAAAATTTGCTTGGAGGAAGTGGTGGACTTACCTCCATAAAGCAGACACGAAAGACTGTCTGAATAGTAGTCACATTTATTAATTAGTAACCCAAAACAGTGCAACGCGTTTCGCAGGCCCAGCCCGCTTCATCAGGCAATAAACATGGGGACAAGACTGTAGACAAGAGACAGTACATTATGCTATAGAAAATTCTGCAAATTTGCATATCAATATATTGCATATCATAAAGCATACCATATGAAAGAAATTGCTTCGTGGAGATGGCATAAAAGAGTTGGCTGTGCAAGTAAACAATAGGGGGTAGAGGCTATGGTGCTCGTGATAGTAATGGGCTATGGGGTGTTATTTTACACAGATTTGCAATGAGTAGTATTGGTAATGGACAAGGGTATATGTCAGCAAGAGTAATGGGTAATAGAGCATTGAGAAGAGAACAGGGGGCCAGAAATACAGGGTAAAGTGTGCAAATAAAATAACATAAAGAACTCACCAGAATTTCAGCAATAACCAGTGTAGCGCCTCAGTGAAGTGGTGAGGATGCTCAACTCCTTATATATACAGGTACTTGCTAAAAGGGCCAATTAGATGTGTGGGAGGTGTTGGGTGGGCGGGGTTAGGGTGAGTGTGCGAGCAGCCAATGGCTGTGGATAACCGCTCACTCAACCCCAAGACAGTGCCAGGACCAGGATAGCCAATTCAGTAGAAAATGGGAATGAAAGATGCCCGCACGATGTCCTAAAATCAAGTTCCTTTATTATGGACGTATCCACAAGTTATCACACATCACTGGTTGACAGGTTTCGGACCGGTTGGTCCTTAATCACCTGGCCATGCATGCACAACAAAGAGCGACTGAGCCATTGTACAGGGATGTCCAGTGGTGGACCAGAGTGGCAGGGATGATGGCAAGGGACTGAACGGCCCTTCTCGGCTACTGGAGCGCGATGAAGGGCCACCACCTGCGCAGGAGTGCACAACCTGGCCGTGACATGGAAGACTTACGCAGGCTTTTACAAGGCTTCGGAGCGGTACAGAGGTCAACATGAAGAGCAGTGGGCATGAGGACTCTTGCACATACCTGCCTGGAGCCTCTTTCTGTACGAAGGGGTGTGCCTCGGGTATCGTAGGCAGGTCAGCGAAATGGAAGGTACACATGGCTTTTACCATTGGATCCTGGGCCACATGACAGACTTTCTTAACGGGAACAAATGTATCAAATAAGAAAATGGTGCAAGTAACCACATAGTCACCAGCTTTAGTAATAACGAAAAATACAGAATTTCAGCTTCTATCAGTTTTAGGGCTGGTTCAAACGGACGCTTGCGGAGCGTTTACCGCAAGCGTTCGGAACGTCGCGGTAAACGCTTCCATTCAAGTGAATGGGAGCGTTTACACCGAGCTTTTGTGCGCATTTACACAAACCCGGTGTTCAGGTCCCGATTTTTGTTAGCGTTCGAGCTGCCCCTGGAAGCGACATGTAGCTTGTAGGGGCGGCCAACCGCGACGGCTAATGTCCCCCTAGGGGAAGAAAAAATGTGACCATATCGGAACGCGTCGCGAAGGCTACTGAAAGCCTGACCGCACAGCCGCCGCAACGCCCCCAAACGCGACGCCACGCAGACGTCCGTCTGAACCAGCCCTTATTAATTCGTAGCTGGCGGGAATCCAAAACGTGAGCTGAGATTTGCAGGGAGGAGCGCTCGTACAGTAAGCACAGGGGGGCCGCCGCGATCAGCCTGCCAGCCAGCAATTGGAGCTGGCAGGCTTTTTTTATCTTAAAGTTAATGTATATGTATACAGTGCTGCGATCTAGCGCAGCGCTGCATAGTAAACAGCCTTGTCACTTAAAATGGATCTGAGATGAAAAACTAACTATAACAAGTAACGTGTCCATATATCTTATCTAAAGTTTACATAGTTTACACAGCAAATCTAGCTGCAAACAGCTTCCACAGTTTATGATTATTTATTCCTGTGATACGAGAGCGGCCATGTTCTGTTTGTCACATTACACACAGGCAAAGCTTCTCTGCATCTCCAGACCTCAGCCAATGAAAACTTCACTCCCCTCTCCTCCTCCCCTTGCCTGTCAAATCTCTGGCTAGTAACCTCCTCCTCCTGCCCAGACTGAGCTCCCATAAGCCTTTGCTGCTAAGACTCAGAGTGCCAGGGCTCTCTGGAGGAGCTGTGGGCGAGGCTTGTTTAGTTTATAGGGAATTAGAGTATTACAACAAAAAAAGTATTTGGCTTGAGGAATGCCCTATAAACTATATGAAAGGAACACAATTATGCAATGAGTAAAAGTTTGTCTTGGATCCACTTTAACTGTCCCTCTGATGGGCTCACAATCTAATCCCTATCATAGTCATGTGTCTATGTATGTGTAGTGTAGTGTATGTACTGTAGTCTAGGGCTAATTTAGGGGGGAGGGGGAATAAAAAAAATAAAAATATAAAAAATAGGGTTCAAAAAATAAATAAAAATAATGATTTTTAATTAACAAATAAATAAAAAAAACTAAAGACGCAGCAGCAATCAGAGACCACCAAAACAAAGCTCTATTAGTGAGAAGAAAAGGAGGTAAAATTCATTTGGGTGCCAAGTTGTATGACCCAGCAATAAACCGTTAAAGTTGTGAAGTGTTGAATTGTAAAAAAAAATCGCCTGTTCACTAGGGAGAGTGTATACCTCTGGTCCTCAAGTGGTTAAAGATACTCTGATGTGATATTAAATTTCCTTTTTTAACTTGTATTTATGTTTATCACTATAACCCAAGCTAAACTGCCGCTATCCCGTGGCAAACCCCCCAAGTCCCCTGTGCTCGGTTCAGGGAGCACTTCCTGAATGAGGCAGAGCTAATGGCTGTAGCTCTGCCTCTCAGCGCGTCAATCCCGCCTGATCGCCGCCTCTCCCCGCCCCTCTCACTCTTCCTTCACAGAGAGGGGAGGGGGAGCCTCTCTTTAAGTAAATCTGAGATGGGAGCCTCTCTTTAAGTAAATCTGAGATGGGACAACAGGCTATATTTTACTTACATAGGGCTTCCTCCAGCCCCATGAGGCTTGTGGACTTCCTCGCTGTCCTTTCCAGTCATTCCGTTCTCTTCTAATGCTCTCCAGCGCTCTTCTGCGCATGCATGTCTCGGCCGCATGCACACCTCCTGTCGCGGTCCCGCAGCCAGGAGCGCTCTGTGCCTGCTCAGTAGTACCAACCAGGCGCAGAATGCTCCCACGCACCTCATGGGGCCGGAGGAAGCCCCAGGTAAGTATAAATACAGCCTGTAATCCCATCTCACGTACCCTTTAAGCAGACCTCCGCGGTTAAACATGGCCGACATTGATCACGAAACAATATCAGTAACATCGAAGTAAAAGAAAAAACAATGTAAATGCAGCCGGAAACGCCAGCAGCACGAAGGTGGCGAGTCTATTCCTGTATATTGTCGTTTTGCAACTTTATAAATAGATGACTCTACAGAGTTTTGAAATTGGGTTATATTGCGCAATGTGGATTTGGCTGCCATATTTTGTTCCTGTGTAAATAGCATCGGCATTCTGAAGTGTGATGAGAATGTAGGAAGTATTCTGCTATTACCGATTTTAGCGCTGTGTAAAAATACCAGCATGTTTTTCATACTGTGTACACAGACTTTCTTCAAATACTTTTGTTTCTCAGAGAACCCCTGCATTAGCGCGGGAGTGGGGATGTATTTTGCAGGTAGCATGGTCTTTAAAAGAAGGTGTAGCAAAATCTTTTTAACTGTAAGGGCTCGTTCACACCTAGGGCGTTTTAGCCCTTTTTTCAAGCGTGGGCAATTTTGAAAATCACCCTAAAAAGCTTGTGCAATAATTCCCTATGAGAGAGTTCACATACCCAGCATCCTGGGGGTCAGATGCTGCGGGCTAGCAGGGAGGAGATGCTATGGGAGGAGGTGCAGCACATACCCGGCATCCTGGGGATCAGATGCTGCGGGCCAGCAGGGAGGAGATGCTATGGGAGGAGGTGCAGCACATACCCGGCATCCTGGGGATCAGATGCTGCAGGCCAGCAGGGAGGAGATGCTATGGGAGGAGGTGCAGCACATACCCGGCATCCTGGGTATCAGATGCTGCGGGCCAGCAGGGAGGAGATGCTATGGGAGGAGGTGCAGCACGTACCCGGCATCCTGGGGATCAGTTGCTGCAGGTCAGCAGGGAGGAGATGCTATGGGAGGAGGTGCAGCACGTACCCGGCATCCTGGGGATCAGATGCTGCGGGCCAGGAGAGAGGAGATGCTATGGGAGGAGGTGCAGCACATACCTGGCATCCTGGGGATCAGATGCTGTGGGCCAGCAGGGAGGAGATGCTATGGGAGGAGGTGCAGCACATACCCGGCATCCTGGGGATCAGATGCTGCGGGCCAGGAGAGAGGATATGCTATGGGAGGAGGTGCAGCACATACCCGGCATCCTGGGGATCAGAGGCTGCAGGCCAGCAGGGAGGAGATGCTATAGGAGGAGGTGCAGCACATACCTGGCATTCTGGGGATCAGATGCTGCAGGCCAGTAGGGAGGAGATGCTTTGGGAGGAGGTGCAGCACATACCCGGCATCCTGGGGATCAGAGGCTGCAGGCCAGCAGGGAGGAGATGCTATGGAAGGAGGTGCAGCACATACCCAGCCAGCATCCTGGGGATCAGAGGCTGCGGGCCAGCAGGGAGGAGATGCTATGGAAGGAGGTGCAGCACATACCCAGCCAGCATCCTGGGGATCAGATGCTGCGGGCCAGCAGGGAGGAGATGCTATGGGAGGAGGTGCAGCACATACCCGGCATCCTGGGGATCAGATGCTGCAGGCCAGGAGAGAGGAGATGCTATGGGAGGAGGTGCAGCACATACCTGGAATCCTCGGGATCAGATGCTGCGGGCCAGCAGGGAGGAGATGCTATGGGAGGAGGTGCAGCACATACCCGGCATCCTGGGGATCAGATGCTGCGGGCCAGCAGGGAGGAGATGCTATGGGAGGAGGTGCAGCACATACCCGGCATCCTCGGGATCAGATGCTGCGGGCCAGCAGGGAGGAGATGCTATGGGAGGAGGTGCAGCACATACCCAGCATCCTGGGGATCAGATGCTGCGGGCCAGCAGGGAGGAGATGCTATGGGAGGAGGTGCAGCACATACCCGGCATCCTGGGGATCAGATGCTGCAGGCCAGGAGAGAGGAGATGCTATGGGAGGAGGTGCAGCACATACCCAGCATCCTGGGGATCAGAGGCTGCAGCCAGCAGGGAGGAGATGCTATGGGAGGAGGGGCAGCACATACCCGGCATCCTGGGGATCAGATGCTGCGGGCCAGCAGGGAGTAGAGGCTATGGGAGGAGGTGCAGCACATACCCGGCATCCTGGGGATCAGATGCTGCGGGCCAGCAGGGAGGAGATGCTATGGGAGGAGGTGCAGCACATACCCGGCAGGCCGGCATCCTGGGGATCAGAGGCTGCAGGCCAGCAGGGAGGAGATGCTATGGGAGGAGGTGCAGCACATACCCGACATCCTGGGGATCAGAGGCTGCAGGCCAGCAGGGAGGAGATGCTATGGGAGGAGGTGCAGCACATACCCGACATCCTGGGGATCAGATGCTGCAGGCCAGCAGGGAGGAGATGCTACGGGAGGAGGTGCAGCACATATCTGGAATCCTGGGGATCAGATGCTGTGGGCCAGCAGGGAGGAGATGCTATGGGAGGAGGTGTAGCACATACCCAACATCCTGGGGATCAGATGCTGCAGGCCAGCAGGGAGGAGATGCTTTGGGAGGAGGTGCAGCACATACCCGGCATCCTGGGGATCAGATGCTGCAGGCCAGCAGGGAAGAGATGCTATGGGAGGAGGTGCAGCACATACCCGCCATCCTGGGGATCAGAGGCTGCAGGCCAGCAGGGAGGAGATGCTATGGAAGGAGGTGCAGCACATACCCAGCCAGCATCCTGGGGATCAGAGACTGCGGGCCAGCAGGGAGGAGATGCTATGGGAGGAGGTGCAGCACATACCCGGCATCCTGGGGATCAGATGCTGCGGGCCAGCAGGGAGGAGATGCTGTGGGAGGAGGTGCAGCATATACCTGGCATCCTGGGGATCAGATGCTGCGGGCCAGCAGGGAGGAGATGCTATGGGAGGAGGTGCAGCACATACCCGGCATCCTGGGGATCAGATGCTGCGGGCCAGCAGGGAGGAGATGCTATGGGAGGAGGTGCAGCACATACCCGACATCCTGGGGATCAGATGCTGCGGGCCAGCAGGGAGGATATGCTATGGGAGGAGGTGCAGCACATAACCGGCATCCTGGGGATCAGATGCTGCAGGCCAGCAGGGAGGAGATCCTATTGGAGGAGGTGCAGCACATACCCGGCATCCTGGGGATCAGAGGCTGCAGGCCAGCAGGGAGGAGATGCTATGGGAGGAGGTGCAGCACATACCCGGCATCCTGGGGATCAGAGGCTGCAGGCCAGCAGGGAGGAGATGCTATGGAAGGAGGTGCAGCACATACCCAGCCAGCATCCTGGGGATCAGAGGCTGCAGGCCAGCAGGGAGGAGGTGCTATGGGAGGAGGTGGAGCATATACCCGGCATCCTGGGGATCAGATGCTGCGGGCCAGGAGAGAGGAGATGCTATGGGAGGAGGTTCAGCACATACCCGGCATCCTGGGGATCAGAGGCTGCGGGCCAGCAGGGAGGAGATGCTATGGGAGGAGGTGCAGCACATAACCGGCATCCTGGGGATCAGATGCTGCAGGCCAGCAGGGAGGAGATGCTATGGGAGGAGGTGCAGCACATACCCGGCATCCTGGGGATCAGATGCTGCGTGCCAGTGGGGAGGAGATGCTATGGGAGGAGGTGCAGCATATACCTGGCATCCTGGGGATCAGATGCTGCGGGCCAGCAGGGAGGAGATGCTATGGGAGGAGGTGCAGCACATATCCGGCATCCTGGGGATCAGATGCTGCGGGCCAGCAGGGAGGAGATGCTATGGGAGGAGGTGCAGCACATACCCGGCATCCTGGGGATCAGATACTGCGGGCCAGTGGGGAGGAGATGCTATGGGAGGAGGTGCAGCACATACCCGGCATCCTGGGGATCAGAAATCTGACATTACCGACGTCAGGTTTTGGGCTAGTCCATATATTCATGGGGGATTCTCAGCATGGCCTTTATTCTTTATAAAGACATTCCCTGAAAAGGATTTATACAAAGATGCTGGCCAGCCTCCCTGCTCACTGCACACTTTTTTGGCAGTTGGACGGAGCAACTGCCATTCACTAAGTGCTTTTAAAAATAAAGAAAACCCTGAGAACCCCCCAGGAGAAGATGGGCTAGTCCAAAATCTGTCGGTAATGTCAGATTTCTACTACTTATTGGTAAAGACTAACCAACAAGCTCACGGTGAACCAGAACTCCCAGGAGTGTGTAAGGGGCTACAATGATCCAGAAAGCCCCCTTACTAAAATGCATGGAAAACAAAAGGGTTTTTCACGTCCTACTCCATAGAGCCAAATTAATCCATGCCATGCACTGATGAGGATCAAACAATCCGAAACAGTCTGTATGCATGTTGGATTATTATGGCTCTGTACAAATTAACAAGTTGACACGTCATTGCATTCCAGCGGTTCTGGAGGTGTGTTTAGCTTCTAAGGGTACAATGGTTAATTTGCATATATTCAGCAGTGGTGCCTGGGAGACATCTCAAGCTCACTCCAACCTGAATCATCGCAAATTCTTTCTGTTTGAGGAAAGCAAACTTTTGTTCTACTTACTGTAAGTGACAACATAGGAGAAAAGTAATTTATGGCTCATTTTACTCTGGAAGAAACTACTTCCTATTTGTATATGTTTACATGTATTTTAAATTTTAAGATTTTCATGACAGAGGTCCTTTAAGAGCTTAGCATATCCTGAAGAATTTAGTGAGATTTGTTGCAGTTTAGCTGGGCTGTGGAGTCGGTAGGGATTCCCCCCCCCCCCCCCCCCCCTATTGGAGCTATATGGCCCAGGCCTTCCTCTGGATCAACAGGGATATGTGAGGGAGCAGGCTGGTGTTGTACCTTATTTTTTGGTTGAACTTGATGGACGTATGTCTTTTTCAGCCCAAATACCTATGAACTACCTGAATCCCAGGACTGGCTGGACAGAATTTCACATTTGTGGGGATATAAGACATTTCGCACACACTGTGTTTTCTGTATCTGTACAATCAGCTGTTTGTTTGGCGTTGAGCTTCGGATATTCTGCGGGGCACATGCTGCATAACCACAAACTAAAATTAAATAACTAATGAGAGGACTTCACCGAGGTGCAGTGACAGTGGCGGAGTCACTAGGTGTCACTATTGTCAGCGTTTTCACCACAGATCCGAACGTTTCCTATCTGCTTGTGTGACAGAGATTTCTAGGAAAATGGGCAAAGAAAACTAACAAAAATCCCTCAGCAGCCGAACTTTAGAGCTTAGAAATCTGTCATTATAATGTTGTTATGAGAGCGAAAACACAATATCACTGCGGTAATATTGCAATGACTAAGTTATGTGTGTGAAGAAACGCGGAAAAGCCGCCGTCTCTCAAGGTGAGGCGGCTATTTCCACATCCAGCATGGCGTCACAACGCGGAAAAACCGCCGCATGCCGCATAGGCAGAGCGGCGGAATCCGCATTGGGATCGGCGGAATCTGCAATGGAACTAGATACATTGCAAGACAGTACTGGTGTGGCTGGGACTGATAGTCCACCAAGATTCAGAGTGACACGCGCGAGTGCACCTAGGCAGATGGAGAGCTATGCTCGCGCGGGCCTGAATTCAGGACCTTTATACCTGCAGAGGAAGTGTCAGCTGATCAGGAAGGTCAGCTGATTCCTGCAGGACTCATGATTGGCTGAATGGTTCGGGCGGGGCAGCAGAGTCCAGCAACTATATATTCTGCTGCTTATTCAGTTGCTGGTTGTCTGGCGTTGCAAACACATACGTGGGAGCACTCAGACCTGTAGTCAGATCCGTTAGTGTGCCGGGACCAGCTGGAGCTGTAATCCTACACTAAGCTAGATTCTGTTGATAGCTTAAAGTACTAGTTTGATTGTGATTATCTGTTATGGCCCTTTGCCTGTTTGACTATCCTCCTGAACTCTGATCTTGTACCTTGCCTTTCTGATACTCTGTTGCCGAACCCCGGCTAGTCCTTAGACTCTGTTTCTGCCTCCTGATCTTGTACCTCGATATTTCCGATACCTGTTGCCGAACCCTGCCTGTACCTAGACTTCGCCTCTGCCTACTGTATCTGTACTTTATCTGTCCGTGTGTTTACGACCTGGCTTGTCCGACCTCGAGAACCGACCTTACTATTGGAGGCGGTTCCTCGTCCTGTTAGTGACACTTCCTCCTGAGTGTCACTTGCAGAACAGTCCTTCCTACTCTCAGCCTGACTCCTCCCGTCTAGGAGAGTCCAGGTCTTCGGAAGGAATCCGTGCAGTACTCCCCTCTGCACTGAGGCCTAGTCCTCGAAGTGTTACTGTTACACCAAACACTACACTCTACTCAGGTGAACAGAGGTTAGCTGGTATATCGGATTATCGGTGATACTGCAGATCACTTATAATCTGGTATACATCTGTATTCCCAGTGATACTGCAGATCACCGGTAATCAGATCCTCTCTGTGCTTCACCGATCGTTACAATGTGTTAATAAAATCTGCACAGGGCCTCCAGATAAAAGGGTCCCACACTCTACTACATATTTCAGAAGTGTGGCATTGTGGGTAGCTCTCACCTTACAGGACTAGAGTCACCAGACTGGGAGCTCCTCTGAGGGCAGTCAGTGACATGACTATGTACTCTGTAATGTGCTGCAGAAGATGTCAGTGCTATATAAATACATAATAATAATATGGTAGGACATTACACTATGACTATGGTAGGATTAGAGTGTGAGCTCCTCTGAGCACAATCAGTGACATGACTATGTACTCTGTAATGTGCTGCAGGAGATGTCAGTGCTATATAAATACATAATAATAATATGGTAGGGCATTAGACTATGACTATGGTAGGATTAGATTGTGAGCTCTTCTGAGGACAGTCAGTGACACGACTATGTACTCTGTAATGTGCTGCAGGAGATGTCAGTGCTATATAAATACATAATAATAATATGGCAGGACATTACACTATGACTATGGTGGGATTAGATTGTGAGCTCCTCTGAGGACAGTCAGTGACATGACTATGTACTCTGTAAAGTGCGGCAGAAGATGTCAGTGCTATATAAATACATAATAACAATATGGTAGGACATTAGACTATGACTATGGTAGGATTAGATTGTGAGCTCCTCTGAGGACAGTCAGTGACATGACTATGTACTCTGTAATGTGCTGCAGGAGATGTCAGTGCTATAGAAATACATTCATAGTTACCTCATTCAGCTCCAGCAGCAGCCCTAACGACTCCCCTGCAGCTTCAGGACGGTAGACAGCATGAGTCGTCAGTGGGGTGGAGAGAGTTAGTAAAGAGAAGAGCAGACAGCATGTGTCATCAGATGAGAGGAGAGAGTTAGTAAAGAGAAGAGCAGAGAGCACGAGTCATCAGAGGGGGGTAGAGAGTTAGTAAAGAGGAGAGCAGACCGCATAAGTCATCAGAGGGGGGTAGAGAGTTAGTAAAGAGGAGAGCAGACAGCATGAGTCATCAGAGGGGGAGTAGAGAGTTAGTAAAGAGGAGAGCAGACAGCATGAGTCATCAGAGGGGAGGAGAGAGTTAGTAAAGAGGAGAGCAGACAGCATGAGTCATCAGAGGAGAGGAGAGAGCAGACAGCACAAGTCATCAGAGGGGAGGAGAGAGTTAGTAAAGAGGAGAGCAGACAGTATGAGTCATCAGAGGGGAGGAGAGAGTTAGTAAAGAGGAGAGCAGACAGCATGAGTCATCAGAGGGGAGGAGAGAGTTAGTAAAGAGGAGAGCAGTCAGCACAAGTCATCAGAGGGGAGGAGAGAGCAGACAGCACGAGTCATCAGAGGGGAGGAGAGAGTTAGTAAAGAGGAGAGCAGACAGTATGAGTCATCAGAGGGGAGGAGAGAGTTAGTAAAGAGGAGAGCAGACAGCATGAGTCATCAGAGGGGGGTAGAGAGTTAGTAAAGAGGAGAGCAGACGGCATAAGTCATCAGAGGGGGGTAGAGAGTTAGTAAAGAGGAGAGCAGACAGCATGAGTCATCAGCGGGAAGGAGAGAGTTAGTAAAGAGGAGAGCAGACAGCATGAGTCCTCACAAGGGAGGAGAGAGTTAGTAAAGAGGAGAGCAGACAGCATGAGTCATCAGAGGGGAGGAGAGAGTTAGTAAAGAGGAGAGCAGACAGCATGAGTCATCCGAGGGGAGGAGAGAGTAAAGTGGAGAGCAGACAGCATGAGTCATCAGAGGGGAGGAGGAGTGAGGAGGGATTTTGCAGAAAGACTGGGCAGAGCTCTAGATGCATTCATGTGATTTAAAAATTTCAAAGCAAATTTTAGCTGGCTGCAGTGGCGTAGCAATCGGGTATGCAGAGGTTGTGACTGCATCGGGGCCCTTGAGCCAGAGGGGTCCCAGAGGAACCTTCCCTCAACCACAGTACTAGCCCTTTATTGGTCCTGTGCTGGTATTGATCACTTCTATAGATGCTTTGAATAGTAATCATTAACAAACTGTTCCACATCACTTTCTTGCACCTCAGATACTGGGGTGGTTTTGGTGCGCCGTATCAATTGCTATGTATAGAGTGGTTGGGGGGGGGGGAGCTTAATGTAAAACTTACACTGAGGCCCATAGCTCCTTAGTTACCCCACTGGCTGGCTGGATTGGAACTCGATAAATTTAGGTTAAGAAACAACAACAGTTTTAGTAAATGCTTTTCTTAGTAGTAGTACACAGTAGAGGATCCACAGAATACATCCATGTCTAGGTCTCTTTAAAGTGAACCTGAACCATTTAACCATTTAAGGACCAGCAGTCTCTGGGCACTTAAAGACCAGAGACCGCTCGTCCAATCCCGGCGAAATCCCGACGAATCGCCGCACATACCCGCCGCAACCGCCGTCATCGCCGCTCGCCGAGACCCCCAGGACATAGATTCTGTTGTCTCTATGACGGCAGAGTCATGTGAGCCGGTCAGGAGACGCTTTCATTGGCTCCTGACCCTGTTTTGCAATGTAAGCCAATGGGAACGGCTTACATTGAAAGACAGGGCCAGGAGCCAATGAAATTGGCTCCTGACCGGCTCACATGACTCTGCCGTCATAGAGACAGGCAGAGCTAGTGAGATGCGGCGAGAATTGTCGGGTTTGAGCGGCACGATCGGCAGGTAGCGGCGGAAACGGCGGATGCGCTCTGCGGACAGTGATTGAGATCTACGCCCTGCCAGCCAGGAGCCCACCAAAACAGGGCGTAGATCTCAATCACTGCGGTCCTTAAATGGTTACAATTATTTAAACTGAACAGATGAAGTACCTGCTAATGAATATTTCAGACTTACCTCGCCGTCTGTTCCTCTTAGCTCACCATTTTCTTCTATCAACAACAGTTCCTTCCAGTTCTGACGAGATTTTGGTAGAACTGAAATATATCACTTGATGGGGTTGATTCACTATAACAAATAGCGAGCCTTATCAGAGTTGGTATGCCTTATTAGAGTTAGTATGCCTTATTAGAGTTAACACGCCTTATCAGAGTAGCATAGTGAGTGCTACGAACTTGTGCCTTCTAATTGGCAATTATTAGAGCTCCACTCATCCTGCCCTGAGCCCTTGCGGGTCCAATCACTTTATAGGACATTATCCCCGCACTTTGATTTACCTAATAGGCTGCCTGTCACTTGAATTACACAATAGGCAGCATATTGGGCCAATCAAAGTGCGGGATAATGTCCTTTAGAGTGATTGGACCCGCAGGGGCTCAGGGCAGGATGAGTGGAGCTCTTGTCATTGCCAATTAGCAGGCATAACTTCGTAGCACTCACTATGCTACTCTGATAAGGCACACTAACTCTGATAAGGCATATTAACTCTGATAAGGTAGTGAATCAACTCATGGTCACTTATAAATTAGTTGCTGTCAGTTATAACTGAAAGGACAACTGATGAGCAACGTAATGTCCATATTTCCCAACGGCTCAAGTGGGCGATATTACAGTTTAACTATGTGCTGACCAGGTAGTTGTTACCGGGTCATTGCCATTTTTAAAATGTACGCAGGAGAGGAGTAAGATTGATGAGTAGACTAGACAGTATGACCTGTGTATGTTTATTTTGACTTTTAATTTTCAGTTCATGTTTGCTTTAAAGTGTACTGGAGACGGAAATGCGTCTCAGGTTCCATACTTACCTGGGGCTTCCTTAAGCCCCCCACCCCCGTAAGGCTGCCCGACCCTCGCCGCCTCCCCGGGTGGCTCCGTCCCCCGAAATTCATCCCAAAAGCCTCACTGGAGTGTGCTTTGTCACGCAGGACGGCCTCGGCTGTGGAAGTGGGCTTGTACTCACGCCTGTGGCTGGGAGCTATCTGTGCTTGCGCAGTACTAATGCGCAGGCGCAGAACCTTCCCAGGGACGGGAACGCGATAGGGGAGCGCACCTGGCCTGGCCGCACATGCGCAACGAAGCGTGACTTGGCCAGGCTTGCTGGAGACGGGAGCCACCCAGGGAGACAGTGAGAGATGAGCGGCCTTAAAGCGGAACTGAAAGGTTAAAAAAATGAAGTGTTTCACTTACCAGCCCCTTGCAGCTGTTTTGTCCCGCGCCGCCAGTCCTCCACGATCCCCCATCCTCCCACCGCCAGCTACTTTTGGTTCGGTCATACCGTAGACTTGTAAGTCGAAGGCAACTGCGCCTGCATGCCGAGCCATACGTATTTTCCTTCGCATTCTTGTCCGCAATAGTGTCCTTACGCTAATAGAGCAAGACGCTATTGTGGGTGGGAACGCGAAGAAAGATGCGGCCTGGGGCATACAGGCGCATTTGCCGCTTCGACCGAACCAAAAATAGCTGGCGGGGGGAGATCGAAGGATCGTGGAGGACCGGCGCTGGACAGGAAGGCTGCAAGGAGTCTTTTTTTTTAACCTTTTACTTCCGTTAAGGTAGCCCAGGTAAGTATGGAACCTGAGACGCTTCTCGTTTCAGGTTCCCTTTACGTTTAATTCAGCTTGCCTTTCTTTGCAAGTAAATCTGCTACTACTGAAGCCTGGGAGCCCAATGACATTTTTAGTTATGCTAGATGGGAAAACATGTATATGTGACAGAGGAAAAACGCTGGTGTAGAACCGAACTCTCCAACGCCTGGAGGACCAGATAAGTGCAAAGGTCCATTGCTTCTGCTGGGCTGCTTTCCCCCTCTCTGTCATTCATCACCACTAAATATATGATGTCAGTACACAGAAAATCAGCTGCTACATGGGCCTACCTGCTCTTATTTGGTTAAACTTTACCAATATTTTACTATGGCTAAATCTAACCCTACATTTACACAGAACCCTCCCTCTACCGATGCCTAACCCTAATGCTACGTACACACTTGCGACTATGGTCATTTGTAACAGCAGCTTAACGATCGGTCTGACGACAATCGATGGCCCATAGAGTAGCTTTGGATATAATGGTGCAATAATGCATTGAGTTTGATTTTCAATAGATTTTTCAATAGATTTCATTCTGAAATCTATTTTAAATCTGTTCCTAGTGTGTGGCACACATCAGATAGATTCCTGTCAGATTCTATCTGTGTATGGCCACCTTAAAGGTGCCCATACACTCGTCAGATTGGCAGCAGATAGATAAGAAATGCATCTGATGATCTATCTGATGCGTTTTTAGAACATTTTTTACCAGGATAGAATTCCAATAGATTTCAGTTTGAAATCTATTGAAATTCGATCTGATGGCATTTTTTTGCCATCAGATTTCCATTAAGGCCAATGCAAACTGATAAGCAATCTCATCAGATCGACCTAAATTTTCCACCCTGCCAGTTCAATGGAAATCCATGGAAATCGATCGAAATCGGCCATCGATCGGTCGATTGGCCAACCGATTTGCAAACGATCGATCGATCGGGATCGATCGGTCGGCCAGAAAATCGGCTGAGTGTATGGGCCCCTTAATTCTGGGTATACATGATGTGTTTTTTCAGTCGATTTCCCGTTCGATCGATTTTTTTATTCGTTTTTCCGCTCGATTTTCAGCTCGATTTTCTTATCACTTTCCATTCACTTCTATGAGAAATCGAGCGGTAAATTAAATCGAAAGTAATATCGGACATGACGGAAATTATCAATCGAACGCATCTATCGTACGCAAAAACGCAACGTGTGTACCTAGCATAAGACTGTTTAATTATCAGTTCAGATTACGGTTTAATTACAATCTACAGATTTCATATAAACTTGGGCCACCTTCTCCCACTTTGTGTGCCTTGTTTCAGATGGTTGCCCTGGGCAACTACCTAGTTGTTTTTTTCTACAAGTGATGTCACTTGATTGGCTGTTCCTGAAGACTTCTTCCCTATTGCTGCACTTTTTCTGTACCTTTTTTCTTTAGTACCCAAGTCTGCTTTCATTTTTATGAACTCTGTTTTGTAAACTAAGTTTTCTTTGACTTTTGGTCGTTGTTGGAGGCATTCATGCTTTCTTCGACCTGTTGGTTTTGCTTCCTTCCTGAAGAGTCTTGCGCTCTTGTTTCCTGGCCGCGTGCCAGCCTGTCGTGCAAAAACCTATGCCCTTCGCTATCTAATGCCTCTGCAGAAAAATAAAATAAATAATCTGTGCATACCTACACACCCATAAACACTTCCCAGTCAACTTTCACATAGATTGTTCTTTACTCAAGCTCTGTCATGCCCAAACAAGTCAGAAACCAGGTTTCTTCTTCTTTCACTTCATGTCTGGAGAACGAGAATAACTCGAGATCTGGAGCTCAGTTTTGAGGGCTTAGCTTAAAATAACTCACCTTCCGCTATCCTGAAAAGGGAACTCATGTTTTGTCTGCTGTAGATAAGGATAAGAAAGGTGTCTTCTGGATAACGGAAATGAGAAGGCCCATACCGGCCATGGGTTAAATCTTGTGAGCCATAGTAAACCTGGGTAAATTCAGATATCTGTTCTGGGCACTTACATTATTGATAACGGCCATCAGCATGTGACTCAGAAAGTCCTTCCTGTGGCCACTTGATTCAGTGAACCAGTACCAAATGCCCTGAAGGTAAACCACCTCTGAATGGACCATACCACTATAGCAAGAATTATGGGGATGGCACAGCACTCCCCCCCCCCCCCCCCCCCTCATTCCACAGGTAGCAATGAAGAGCTATAAGAGGATGTGGGAAGCCTTTGGACTCTCCAGAGGCATCCCAATCCTGAGGTAAGTAACTGGTTTTGAACCTCTTTCTCATCATCACAGATTTTCTCAGAGAGTAACTATAACCAAGAATTGAACTTCATCCCAGTCAGTAGCTGATACCCCCTTTCCCATGAGAGATCTTTCCCTTTTCTCAAACGGATCATCAGGGGGCTCTGTGTGGCTGATATTGTGGTGAACCCCCCCCCACAGTGTGATGTCATGGCCATGGCCCCTGACTCCCTGGTAGTTTCCCGTTTGTGAACCTTGTTGCATTGTGGCTGTTTCCAGCTGCCAAGCAACCAGTTTTTATGTATACCTATAAAAAAAATTTAGCCTATCGCGTTGTTAGTGGGTGTTAGGGAAGGTCGGAAATGCCAATTTCCAATTCCGCGGTAAATCCGCATTCCGCCATTGCCAATTACCGATTCCGCTTTCCGCTACCAATTTCCGCATTCCGATGCGGAATTTCCGCCGGAAATCGCGGAAATTCCCCCCGACTTTAACATCGATTTTCTCAAAAACTATAAGGTCGTTTTGAAAACTTTTTTTTGCATCTTGTTTAGAAAGATTCAGTTTAATAAACCCTGAAAATTTGGTGTTTCTAGGACTTACTGGGGCCTTTCTATTAACCGCTAAAGTCGGCGGATTTTTACTCTAATATAAATGCAGAAAATAGGCAGATGCAGATTTCCTGCATTTTACATTACAGTAAAAATCCGCCGACTTTAGCGGTTAATAGCAAAGCCCCCGTAAGTCCTAGAAACACCAAATTTTCAGGGTTTATTAAACTGAATCTTGTGAACAAGATGAAAAAAAAGGTTTTTAAAAAAGACCTTATAGTTTTTGAGAAAGTCGATGTTTAAGTCGGTGGAAATTTCCACGATTTCCGGCGGAAATCCGCCTACCGCACTTGCATTATCGATTTCCGCATTCCGATGCAGAATAGCAATTTCCGATTGGAATTTTGCGGAATCCGAATGAGCATCCCTAGTGGGCGTGGTTATAAATAATGGCAGATGGTGCGGTCTAGTTTTTTCTTGTCTGCCAGTAGTGAAGATGATGACCTGCAGGCTGATTGTGGAACAACCAACATGAACAGATTGCGTGGCAAACATCAATCATTTCTTGATCTCTCTTTTATTTTTTAACTTCTCACTTTGCAATGTATTGATTTAAGTTTTTTCCCCTTTTCGCTAAAGTTACTCTTTTAAGGCTCGTACACACGTCAAATTCTTGCAAACTACCAGTCGTTTGGACGTTTGAACGTCCGGTCGTTTGGACGTCAAATCAGGCATGTGTACGGTCGGTCGTTTAGCTGATAAGACTGGATTTGAACGATCCGCCAAGCGGATCTACTTACATAACACATGTATTGTACTGTCCACGTTTTGATTGCAGTGAATGTTATATAGTAAATGAAGGTAATTCTGTTCCTGGTGGGAACCATGTCTTTTGCCCACAGTTTAGGTTAACCTCCTTGCCGGTCTAAAAAATCCGGCAAGAAGGCAGCGCCTTCGGCGATCAGAGTATGCAGGAAATCCCGTTGAGAACGGGATTTCCTGCAGGGCTTCCCCGGCCGCCATGGCGACGGGGCGGGATGACGTCACCGACGTCATGGACGTCGGGACGTCATAGGGGATCCCGATCCGCCCCTCAGCGCTGCCTGGCACTGATTGGCCAGGCAGCGCAGGGCTCTGGGGCGGGGGGGGAGCGACTCGGCGCGGCGGATCGGCGGCGAGCGGCGGCGATCGGAAGTTACAAGCAGCTAGCAAAGTGCTAGCTGCTTGTAACAAAAAAAACAATTATGCAAATCGGCCCAGCGGGGCCTGAGATATCCTCCTGCGCAGGTTACCCCGAGCTGAGCTCGGGATAACCGGCAAGGAGGTTAAATCCTGACGTCATTTCTGCCCTTAACTTTTTTTTTCTTTTCTCCTCCAATCGCTGAGTCACCTCAACCTTGCTTGTAAACACAAGTGAGCAGGGGATCGTGTTTTAGATAAGCAGCTAGGCAGGGAAATAAATCGAAGAGAAGGAATATATTATAGATAAAAAGAACCCCCAGCATGCAACTGTTTGGCACTGACTACTAAAGGGCCAGTGCTTCTTAGGTATGTGATAACTCCAAATCATAACAGCAGAAAAAGTTTTGAAAGTTTTGAATGCAGGATTAACATCTTTATCAATTAATACACTCAGACCCGTTGCTGTTGAAATTAGATTTTTATGGTGACAATCCCGCTTTAAATAATACCAGTTGCCTGACTCTCCTGCTTATCCTGTGTCTCTAATACTTTTAGCCACAGCCCCTCAACAAGCATGCAGATCAGGTGCTCTGACTGAAGTCAGACTGGATTAGCTGCATGCTTGTTTCAGGTGTGTGAATCAGCCACTACTGCAGCCAAAGAGATCAGCAGGAGAGTCAGGCAACTGGTATTGTTTAAAAGGAAACATCCATATCCCTTTAATATCTGAAGGACTTTTGCTCTTACATAGGTAGAGGAGAGAGGAACCCTATGCTTGGATATGGCATTTGGAAGGGTGACGCTGGCAGAGGGTTTGGTAAATTCTGATTATATTTTATTTTGCTTTGAAATATTGCATGGTTACAGCTTCTGTAAAAAATATTGGATAAATGACTTAATTCTGCCTTATTTATGCTCAATAACCAGACGTGATCACCATCGCTACTCTTTTCAATGATACTATTGGGTCTTGCAATTAAGATAAGATCCAACCCCAAGATCTAGGCATTACAGTTATTACCTTATATAGATAGATTAGCACTAGGCATTGTCAATGCAAGGCCAATAATTCCAAGTCAATGCAAGTATTATGCAAGTATATGCAGATTGGAAATTCATCAGTCAAATGCAACAGTTACTGCATAAAATTTACATTAACTCAGAAATATTTGCATCTTATTGTCCATCCTTCCCTAATAACCATTAAAGCAAATCTGAAGTGAAAATAAACTTATGAGATAATGAACTGTATATGTAGTACAGCTAAGAAATAGAACATTAGTAGTAAAGAAAAGAGTAGAGATGTCGCGAACGGTTCTAGGCGAACTTCGGGTGGTTCACGTTCGCCTGCGAAGGCGAACTTTCACGGAAGTTCGATTCGCCCCATAATGCTCTATTTAGCAAAACTTTGACCCTCTACATCACAGTCAGCAGGCACATTGTTGCCAATCAGACTGCACTCACTCCTGGAGCCCCCCCCCCCCCCCCTTATACAAGGCAAGGTCCTTGTGCTGTTTTACTCACTAGTCTGCCTGCACTAATTAGTTAAGGGACAGCTGCTGACAGACGCTGCTAGGGAGAGTTTAGTTAGGCTCTTATAGCCTCTTTCCTCACCCCCTCCTCCCTCACTCCCTCCCGGGAGGAGGGTCTCATCTTCCAGCGAATTGTAGGCTTTTAAAAGCCAGCTTACATACCTTGGCCTGGGAATTGAACCCAGGTCTTGGCCGGGAATTGAACCCAGGTCTGAGTGCTTGGTAGTCAGCTCTCTTAACCGCTATACTACCACCAACACTACATGCTGAAGGCAGCCTAGCATGTACCATTATGATATATCCTAGAGAAAAATGAGCTTGCTTAAAGGGATACTGTAGGGGGGTCGGGGAAAATGAGTTGAAGTTACCCAGGGCTTCTAATGGTCCCCCGCAGACATCCTGTGCCCATGCAGCCACTCAGCAATGCTCCGGCCCCGCCTCCGGTTCACTTCTGGAATTTCAGACTTTAAAGTCTGAAAACCACTGCGCCTGCATTGCCGTGTCCTCGCTTCCCCTGATGTCCCCTGAAATTCCAGAAGTGAACCAGAGGTGGGGCCGGAGCATTGGGGAGTGGCTGCGCGGGCACAGGATGTGTGTGGGGGACCATTAGAAGCCCCGGGTAACTTCAACTCATTTTCCCCTGACCCCCCTACAGTGTCCCTTTAAAGATTTGTAGGCTTTTTAAAGCCAGCTTACATACCTTGGCCTGGGAATTGAACCCAGGTCTTGGCCGGGAATTTAACCCAGGTCTTGCCGGGAATTGAACCCAGGTCTGAGTGCTTGGTAGTACCTCTCTTAACCGCTATACTACCACCAACACTACATGCTGAAGGCAGCCTAGCATGTACCATTATGATATATCCTAGAGAAAAATGAGCTTGCTTAAAGATTTGTAGGCTTTTAAAAGCCAGCTTACATACCTTGGCCTGGGAATTGAACCCAGGTCTTGGCCGGGAATTGAACCCAGGTCTGAGTGCTTGGTAGTCAGCTCTCTTAACCGCTATACCACCACCAACACTACATGCCGAAGGCAGCCTAGCATGTACCATTGTAATATACCCAAGAGAAAAATGAGCTTGCTCTCTCTCTCTCTAGGACTTGATGGTTTTAAGCTGAAAATTCACTTCAATGGCATCAACGGATACCAGCAGAATTTCACAGGCAATTTCAGAATGGAATGACCAATTTCCGCCCAAAATTGCGGAAAATAAAATTCCGCGGAAAGCGGTGACCATCCCTACTAGAGAGAGAGAGAGAGAGAGAGAGAGAGAGAGAGAGATGAATCTACATGGCTATCTGGGGTTCTCTTCGGACAACTGTTGAACACAAAAGGCAAGGCCATGCCTGGGTGGGGTTGAACCACCAACCTTTTAGTTAACAGCCAAACACGCTAACCAATTGTGCCACAGAGACTGTGTTCTATTCCTGGCCAATGTGAGTTGGCTTTTTTGACATACTACACATCCTTAAGCAAGCTCATTTTTCTCTAGGATATATCATAATGGTACATGCTAGGCTGCCTTCCGTATGTAGTGTTGGTGGTGGTATAGCGGTTAAGAGAGCTGACTACCAAGCACTCAGACCTGGGTTCAATCCCCGGCAAAGACCTGGGTTCAATTCCTGGCCAAGGTATGTAAGCTGGCTTTTAAAAGCCTACAAATCTTTAAGCAAGCTCATTTTTCTCTAGAATATATCATAATGGTACATGCTAGGCTGCCTTCAGCATGTGTAGTGTTGGTGGTAGTATAGCGGTTAAGAGAGCTGACTACCAAGCACTCAGACCTGGGTTCAATTCCCGGCCAAGACCTGGGTTCAATTCCCAGGCCAAGGTATGTAAACTGGCTTTTAAAAGCCTACAAATCTTTAAGCAAGCTCATTTTTCTCTAGGATATATCATAATGGTACATGCTAGGCTGCCTTCAGCATGTAGTGTTGGTGGTAGTATAGCGGTTAAGAGAGCTGACTACCAAGCACTCAGACCTGGGTTCAATTCCCGGCCAATTTTGTGTAGCGATTTGCGATTAACGTTTTTCATTCTGATTGGTCCTTTCAATTCATTTTCATTTTTTAACAGCGTTTAATAACGCTAGCAAAATCGCTCTGTATAGCAATTCATGAGCAATTACGCCAGCGTTTATATACTTTACATTGCAGAAACGCTATTGCAAAACGCTAACGCTCAAAAATGCTGCATGTCCTGCATTTGCGATTTTGCTAATCGCAATTAGAGTTGGGCCGAACCTCCGATTTTAGGTTCGCGAACCGGGTTCGCGAACTTTCGCGGAAGGTTCGGTTCGCGTTAAAGTTCGCGAACCGCAATAGACTTCAATGGGGATGCGAACTTTGAAAAAAAAAAAAATTATGCTGGCCACAAAAGTGATGGAAAAGATGTTTCAAGGGGTCTAACACCTGGAGGGGGGCATGGCGGAGTGGGATACACGCCAAAAGTCACCGGGAAAAATCTGGATTTGACGCAAAGCAGCGTTTTAAGGGCAGAAATCACATTGAATGCTAAATGACAGGCCTAAAGTGCTTTAAAACATCTTGCATGTGTATACATCAATCAGGGAGTGTAATTAAGGTACTGCTTCACACTGACACACCAAACTCCACTGAACAGAACAGGTATGCAGTGGCGGGTTCACTGAACAGAACAGGTATGCAGTGGCGGGTCCACTGAACAGGTATACAGTGGCGGGTCCACTGAACAGAACAGGTATGCAGTGGCGGGTTCACTAAACAGGTATACAGTGGCGGGTCCACTGAACAGAACAGGTATGCAGTGGCGGGTTCACTGAACAGAACAGGTATGCAGTGGCGGGTCCACTGAACAGGTATACAGTGGCGGGTCCACTGAACAGAACAGGTATGCAGTGGCGGGTTCACTAAACAGGTATACAGTGGCGGGTCCACTGAACAGAACAGGTATGCAGTGGTGGGTTCACAGAACAGGTATGCAGTGGCAGGATCAATGAACAGGTATGCAGTGGTGGGTTCACAGAACAGGTATGCAGTGGCAGGATCAATGAACAGGTATGCAGTGGCAGGATCACTGAACAGGTATGCAGTGGCAGGATCAATGAACAGGTATGCAGTGGCAGGATCAATGAACAGGTATGCAGTGGCAGGATCAATGAACAGGTATGCAGTGGCAGGATCACTGAACAGGTATGCAGTGGCAGGATCAATGAACAGGTATGCAGTGGCAGGATCAATGAACAGGTATGCAGTGGCAGGATCAATGAACAGGTATGCAGTGGCAGGATCACTGAACAGGTATGCAGTGGCAGGATCAATGAACAGGTATGCAGTGGCAGGATCAATGAACAGGTATGCAGTGGCAGGATCAATGAACAGGTATGCAGTGGCAGGATCAATGAACAGGTATGCAGTGGCAGGATCAATGAACAGGTATGCAGTGGCAGGATCAATGAACAGGTATGCAGTGGCAGGATCACTGAACAGGTATGCAGTGGCAGGATCAATGAACAGGTATGCAGTGGCAGGATCAATGAACAGGTATGCAGTGGCAGGATCAATGAACAGGTATGCAGCCAGGGACAAGCTAAGGCTAACTAATCTTTCCCTATGAGAGACTGCAGTAGCTCGCCCTACTCTAACTAATGCAGGCACACGAGTGGCCACGGCCGCCGCTGCCTGCCTATATAAGGGGGGGTGGGGCTCCAGGGGCTAGTGTAGCCTAATTGGCTACACTGGGCCTGCTGACTGTGATGTAGAGGGTCAAAGTTGACCCTCAGTGCATTATGGGGCGAACCGCAATGGGGCGAACTTTTCCGCAATAAAGTTCGCGTGCGGTACCCGCACGCGAACCACCTAGGTTCGCGCGAACCAGGTTCGCCGGCGAACCGTTCGGCCCAACTCTAATCGCAATCACTCCAGTGGAATTTGGCCCATCCATTAACATTAGCTGAGCGTTTAGGAAATTGCTAGCGGTTTGAATCGCTCCCTAAATGCTCAAAAAATCGCTCTAGCGGGTTCCAGCCCTAACTGCAGGAAAGTACAAATGGTCATTATTTCTGCTCTCAGAGTTTTGTTTGTAAACTACAACAAATATGACAGAATTCAAAAAAGCTAAATAAGTGAAAATGAAATATGAGACATTTATTTGCTACTAACGTTCTATTCCTTATCCATACTACACATACAATTCATTTTATATGTTTCTTTTTCCACTGCAGGTTTGCTTTAAACTGATGATATGATTCTACTTTTGCAGGATGCATGAGACCTTGTTTTTGATATATTATGACAATAGTATTTTCTAGAATCTCAGGGCTGTGTATTACTTGTCAAAGAGCTTTGATTTACACAGAAACTTCACTATTAAATAATCCGTAGGTTGTTACGAACCTGAAATATCTGGTGGTTCATACGACCAGACCACAAACGGAATTTTTACAATTACGTTAAGGCTGGTTTCACAGTGGGATGTTAAAGTCCCAGGTTACAGCAGCCTGTAACGCAGCCTAACTCACAGCACTGTAATATCAATGTGCTGTTCACAGTAACACATTGAGTCACATTGTAACGCAGCACGTTTAAACAAAGTGCTGCATGCTGTACGTTATACTGGGCTAAGCAGCGTTAGACTGCTTGCACATGCTCAGTAATGTTGGAGGAGGAGGTCTCCCCTTCTCCTCCAGGGGCCAGCCACATGGCTAATTAATATTCACTGCACTGCAGAGACTCCTGGTGGGACTGTAGTGTTGTCCGGATCATGAACGAATCGTTCATTTGATCCGGATCTTTTTTGTGAGTCGAATCATCCGGATCATCACCATGAAAGATTCTGTTCACAGTGGATGTCTGTCTGGAAGAAACAGGAACATACAGAATGTACAGTGCAGGGAAAGTCCTGTCCTGCTAGTCATTTCACCCCCAGTCTGCTTCCCTAGTAAAATGATTCAAATGATTCGGTTCAGAGATCCGGATCTTTTCAGTGATCCGATTCAAATGATCCGAATCCTTATAAAGATCCGGACTTCCTATCACTAACCTGAAGCGGCTACTTTGAGAGCTGCATAACGCAGCTCAATCTGACGTCCAACTTCAACACCACCATAGGTTGCTTTAGGGGCACGTTATGCGACCATAACGTCCCCTAAAACGCAACGTCTTGGTGTGAAAGAGGCCTTAAACTGATGATATGATTCTACTTTTGCAGGATGCATGAGACCTTGTTTTTGATATATTATGACAATAGAATTTTCTAGAATCTCAGGGCTGTGTATTACTTGTCAAAGAGCTTTGATTTACACAGAAACTTCACTATTAAATAATCCGCAGGTTGTTCCGAACCTTCTATCTAGTGGTTCATACGACCAGACCACAAACGGAATTTTTACAATTACGTTAAAACCTTGGATTCAGAGTACCGTAACTTGGTGTGCAAGGTAGCAAGCAACATCTTGACACACGAGCACAGGACATACATGTGTCAGGTCACATCACAACGTAACTGATGGCTCTTCTCTCTATGACGCTGCAGGGTTGTGCTTAATCTCCTTGGCGTTCAGTTTCTGCTGGATTTTTGTACCAAAACTGGTATTTTCTATGACATTTGATATATTGTAAGCATTTTTGTGGTGGACTGCTTGCAAGTTGTCCACAAGCATACAATATATAAAATATATTAAAAAGCTGCTTACATTTTTTTTTATCCTAGCTTGTGTTTTGTGGATGAATCAGGCTTGTCCTTACCATCCAGGAGGTTAATCTGTAGTGTAGGGACTGTATAATGTCATGTTTCTGTGAAATCCTCAAAAGGAGGCCAAAGCAACTGTCATTGCATAAATTCCTTGTTAAAGAGACTCTGAAGCGAGTCTCGCTTCAGAGCTCATAGTTAGCATGTGTGCCCCTGCTAAACCGCCGCTATCGCGACGCTAAACGGGGGTCCCTTCACCCCCAAACCCACCCCGTCGTGCAATTGGTCGTTCCTGGAGGCAGGGCTAACGGCTGCAGCCCTGCCTCCAGTCGCGTCTATCAGCGGCGCATCGCCGCCTCTCCCCCGCCCCTCTCAGTGAAGGAAGACTGAGAGGGGCGGGGGAGAGGCAGAGATACGCGCTGACAGACGCGCGTGGGGCAGGGCTGGGGCGGTTAGCCCTCCCCCAACCAGGAAGCGCTCCCCCGCTGCACCGAGGGGAATTGTGGGATCAGGGACCCCCGTTAAGCCGCGGGATAGCGGCGTTTTAGCAGGGGCACGCATGCCCCTGCTAACTATGAGCTCTGAAGCAAGATTTATTCTCGCTTCAGACTCTCTTTAAAGAGGCACTATCGGGCATACAATCAATTCTTTATTTTTATCTGGTAAACAAGTAATAAGGATGCTAACCAGGCAATCCAAAAGTTAAAATCACTATTACTTTTCTTGCTGATAAATTATCATTCCCCAGTTTACCTGACTTTTATTTGGTACACAAAAAAATTGGTACGCAAAAAGGAAGTTGCAGGGCATGCTGGGTTGTCCTTTTTTGCTTCTCTACTTCCCCCTCAGACTTAACAAATGCAGCCTGATTGGTTGAAGCCTCTTTCCCACCTGTTTTTCCTGTTCCTCTCTGATTAGCCAATAGTTCTCTTGCTGAGGCGATGCACTTTGTATAGTGGAGGGCGGTCAATGCATATACAATCAGGCAGAGGAGAGGGAAGAAATGACATCAGGATTGGCTTCAAAATAGCCACAGTTAAAATGGGAAATGCTAAGAATGGTTTTCTCTTTTTTTTACTGCAGAAAAATCACTAAAATCAAATCGTGGACAGAGCAATACATAAGTTATGTAAGTAGAGCAAGTATTTATCTACTTATATATGTGTTTTTTTTCTGAGATAGTATGGCTGACAGCTCCTCTTTAAAGAGGCACTGTAGTGGATATGACATACTGAATAAAACTGCCTATTTTTTTTTACAATATTCATTTATAAATTATTTAGTCAGTGTTTGCCCTGTTTTAGCCTCTTCCTCTCTGACGAAGTGAGTCACTCATAGCCACTCCTCCTCCAATAGAGAAAATAGTGGGGAAGAGGAAGTGGCATAATTCACCATGCCCCGTTGTAGCCACTTCCTCTCTGACAAAGTAAGTCATAGCCACTCCTCCTCCAGGGGGCGCTACTATAGGCTGTGATGAGGCTGTAGCCCGCCTCCTGAAGACTCTGGTGCCCAGGACTGATCACATGACCTCAAATTTCTATTGGGGATAACAGTAGATATGTTTTGTTTTTCTAATTTAACACTTATGTCTGTTTGTCTGGGAGGGGGATTGTTTTCCTACCTTTTATGTAGATCTGCTTTAAACTTGCTTATTCTGGCTAAGCATGTGTATTTTGTCTCAGGGGGTCTTACACTCAATAGTCTGATCTTATGATGGGTGGTCCCGCAGCAACAGTTTCCTTAGTAATGTATCCACTGCCAGGGAGTCTTTTGAAATGTGACCATGTCTTATGCTTTCAATTTACTGCCATCTGGTATTTCTCCTAGGCTGGGCCTGGCCTGCTGACACCTTCTTTGACTAGGGAGGCGTGACCTCTAACCCTTGGCTTCCAGGTCGTGACCCCCACTGTATTTACAACTGGGAAGAAACACTGGCAGCAGGGTTAAGTTCATACGATACTCTCAGTAAGTGCAAGTTGACAGAGTGACCGTTTGCCATCACCTCCCTTTGATGGTAACAAAAAAAAAGTCTATTTTCTTAGAGGTGATAAAGGTCTGTTAGCTGGAAGTATCTTAAAGGACCTCTGTCGCAGAAAGAATTCTACAATTTAAAATATATGTAAACATATACAAATAAGAAGTACGTTTCTTCCAGAGTAAAATGAGCCATAAATTACTTTTCTCCTATGTTGCTGTCACTTACAGTAAGTAGTAGAAATCTGTCAGATCCAACAGGTTTTGGACTAGTCCATCTCCTCATGGAAAGGGGGGGGGGGGGGGGTTCACAGGGATTTCTTTATTTCCAAAATGCACTTAGTGAATGGCAGTTGCTCCGTACAACTGCCAGAAAAGTGTGCAGCAAGCAGGGAGGCTGGTCAGCATCTTTGTATAAATCTTTTTCAGGTAGTGTCTTTAGCCTGTATAATAAAACCTGTGTCTCTGCGTCCTGTCCTGTGTGTGTGTGTGTCCCTGCGTTTGTGCTACTGCACATGTGCCGCAGGAGCAGGACGTGCCAGGAGGCCGGCCAGGTGAGCGGGTGTGCGCGCATGTGGCAGCAATGACAGACGGGCTAAGGTCACTAGTAAAGAATTAAGATCATGCTGAGAATCCCCTATGGAGAGATGGACTAGCCCAAAACCTGTCGGTAATGTCAGATTTCTACTACTTACTGTAAGTGACAGCAACATAGGAGAGATCTGACAAGATTAGCTGCATGCTTGTTTCTGGTGTGATTCAGGCACTACTGCAGCCAAATAGACCAGCAGGACAGCCAGACAACTGGTATTGTTTAAAAGGGAAAACCTATGGCAGCCTCCATAGTCTTCTCACTTCAGTAGTCCTTTAAACTGTCTATCTCTAATGAACATCTGATATTCAAGGTGATGGGCGGCGGCTCTTCCTGTCTCGGGCGATGGCGCCGCTCTGACACACTGATGGGTAGACAGGAACCTGTAGCTGGAGGCTCGTGGCTTGGTGGTACAGTGGTTAGAGCTGCTACCTTGCAGTAGAAGGATCTCACGTTTGATTCGCACCAAGTCCGGCGTTGGTTTACATAGGTTTCCACCCACATCCAGGAAATACAGCGATAGTTCTATTTTTTATTCTCTTTAATCTCTTTCCATTGTTTGATTACGGTATAGCCTGGCAGCATGCCACTACATTTATCATGTATTCACAGTATATTTATCAAAGTCCTGCTCGACTCACAGAGGCCTTCCCAATACTGCAGCACTGGGCACCTTTGTCCCCTGATGAAGCCCCCAGTCAAGGGGAGTGAAACATGTTGGGTTGATGGGTGGGTTTTAATGTAAGTTGAGTGTTCATATTATATTAGTTGGGGGAACAGTGATCTGGGTGGTTTTCTATATTCAGTAACCGAGTCTAAACAACCCATGTGTACTAGATCCTGCGCTCGTTGTGTCAAATAATTATGCAGCATTTTTATAGGTACCAATAAAGGTTAGATTGCTATCTCATAGAGCAGGGGTCTCAAACTCGCGGCCCGCGTGCCATTTGCGGCCCTCGATACAATATTTTGTGGCCCTTGCTGGCAAAAGCTTCCTTATAGTTCGCTTCAGTGCTCCCAAGTAATCCGCCGCATCCCCGCCGCTAAACGAGGGCTGCAGAGCCCCCAAATCGCCCGGGGGCAATCCGCTGGCATTTCCTGGAAGGGACAGAGCTTTTAGCTTCAGCTCTGCCCCTCCTGACATCAATCGCCGTACGGATCGCCGCCTTTCCCCCCCCCCTCTCTGTGAAGGAAGAGTGAGAGGGGCGGGCAGAGGCGGCGATGCGCCGCGATTGTGAAATTCCTTATGCAGCCCAGCCTCATCCTGACTTTGCCTCCTGCGGCCCCCAGGTAAATTGAGTTTGAGACCCCTGTCATAGAGTAAAAACTGTGTTTTTTGCTCAGGAATTGTGATTTTTTTTTTTTTCAGATCGACCAAGACAGATCTCTCTCTGATCCAATCTGATTGGCGATAGATCTGTTGCCTGCCCATACACCAGCAGAACGATTCGGGAATGAGCCTTGTGACGCCGCATCAGTCACTGCCCCCCTAATGTGAATGTGCCCCCCGCCTGCACGTTTAATACTTTACCTGTCCGCTGTCTCTTGCCGTGGTTCCCATTCATCTTCTGCATTGCGGGCATGCTTCTGATGTAAAGGTCGCACGCGTCGTGTGTTTTGCGGAAGCGGACTTTGCATGGGGACCACGGCAAGAGACAGCGGACAGGTACAGTATTAAATGCATAGACGGGGGCACATTCACATTAAGGGAAAGAGTGGTGGGGGTTCCGTCATCTTCGCCGCTCGTCCCGTATGGCACGTTGTTACCACTGCATAATTTGATCGACCACGTTGGCCCAACATCCTGCAGCGTGTCCGATAAACCAATTTTGGCCCAAAATTCCATCCCTACTGTTATTTCATATAATACTGCTTGGTAACAATGATATTTCATAATGCATGCCTATAAATGTATGGCTAGCCTGTTCACCACCAGGGCTGGGGAGTCGGCACAAAACTCATCCGAATCCGACTCCTCAATTTATTTAAACCGACAACTCCGACTCCAGGTATCCAAACATTTACATAGTGGTAATAATAACTTGCGATAATTCAGTTTTAAGTGTGGTTACCAACAATGCACTGCTACTGAATACATGGAAGTGGCAGCTTCTGTCTTGTCGGGTACCTTGTCGAGAATATAGTAAACATCACTTATAAGCTAATTAAAGCCATAAAAGTTTTCCTGGCAGAATACAACTTCTGAGAGCAGGAGGAGAGATAAAATACATGACCTATTGACCTTTTTTCTACTCTGGGACACTTATTAGGCTGGCATTGAGCTGAGACAACAAAACATTCAATCTACTTGTGCGAAACCGCCTGCAGCTAGTACAGAATGCTGCCGCAAGACTGTTAACAAGACAACCCCGCCATTGCCCCATAGCAACAATCCTTTGCTCACCACACTGGCTACCCATAAAATGGAGAATCCTTTTCAAAATTGGCATGCAAACATTCAAATCCCTACATGTCCAAGGCCCTGGACACCTGAAGGATTTTAACCTCAGATCAAAAGTGTCCAATAACTTGACCACCACCAGAGCCCAACTGAAAACCTTTGGAGCCAGAGCTTTCTGTCATGCTGGCCCTACCCTGTGGAATGCCTTTCCAAACTCAATCAAGACAGCTCCAACCCCAGACACATTTAAATCAAAACTGAAAAGTCACCTGTTTAGTCTGGCATTTAACTTTTCCCCTGTGCCCATCACTATGTACGGATCTGAGACAAGCCTATGCGCTTTGGGTCCTACGGGAGCAACACATTTTACAAATGTTTTGTTGTTGTTGTTCTTGTCGTTGGTCTTGCTGGGATAAATTTTTTATATGTGTTATTAAAATAATTTGTTTTTACCAGTTTTTTTGTCTATTTTATTTGTACGATATATTTTGAACTATTTTTCTTTTAAATTGTTGCTGAGTGTTGTACGATTTGTTCATTTTAGGCACGTGCTGACCTGAAAAAGTAGCAAAAAGTGTTCCATGAAACACGATGTCTAGCTGGCGAATTAAACGTTTGCGGCCAAATGGCCGATGTGTCATCTTTGGAGGTAAGGCAACATTCACACACTGTACTAATGCCTTTAGTTGTTTCATGCTGTTTTGGCTGTTCTCAGTTTTTCCTGCTGTGTTGCTGTTGTCACCCTCTGTTGAGGGTTAGTTTTCGTTCTGGTACTTGATTTTGTAAATGACTGTTTTGGAACGCGACCATCATCTCTGGCTCTGCCTGACGGACCTGCCATCACCTGGGTTCATATTTTCACACTAAGTGAAAATTTTGAGTTACAGATTGCCTAGTAAGCTCGTGGTGAACCAGAACTCCCAGGAGTGTGCAAGAGGCTACAATGGTCCAAGAAGCCCTCTTACTAAAATGCCATGCCAAACAGTAGTTTGCCTTCTTAAAACAGAAGGTATTTGCTATTATTCCGGTTGGAGTGAGATTATGAGGTGTCCCACAATGCATCACTGCTGAATATGCACATCGTCTCTTTGTTGTCCCTGTGAGCTAGCCACACCTCCAGATCCGCTGGAATGCAATGATGTGTCAGCTTGTTAATTGTATAGAGTCACAATAATCCAACATGCATACAGACTTTTTAACCACTTGAGCCTATCTGGACGAATATGCTCGTCCAGAGAGGCTGTGCTGCTGCCATTGTGTGGTGCTCACGATCGCGCATGCTCCCGCTGCCCGCCGCTAGCCCCCCGGTCAATGAATGGGAATAGAATTCCCATTCATCAATCTAAGCCCCCTGCAGAAAAACCGACGGTCTCTTATCAGAGACCGCAGTTTTTCTGCAGAAAAAAAAAAGTTCCCCGTCCTCATTCTAGTTCCTGAAAGCATCATCGTAGGCTTCCAGGACTTTGACTGTGGCCATCTTGTGGCCAAATAGTAAACTATACCCACATGCATTTTTTTAATAAATAAATACATTAAATGACATTTAAAAATTAGCTGTTTACTTCCCCACACCGAAAATTACCCAAATAAAATTTTTAATTAAAAAACAAAAAAAAAAATTTACCTAAGGGTCTGAACTTTTTAAATATGCACATCAAGAGAGTATGTTAATATAATTTTTTTTAATTATGGGCTTGTAAATAGTGATGGACGCAAATTAAATAAAAAAAAAAGAACCTTTATTTCCAAATAAAATATCGGCGCCATAAATTGTGATAGGGACATCATTTAAACGGTGTAATAACTGGGACAAATGGGCAAATAAAGTACATTAATGTTAATTACAGTAGCATGTATTAATTTAAAACTATAATGGCCAAAAACTGAGAAATAATGATTTTTTTTCCATTTCTTTCTTAATCTTCCTGTTAAAATGGATTTAGAATAAAATAATTCTTAGCAAAATGTACCCTCCAAAGAAAGCCTAATTAGTGGCGGAAAAAACAAGATATAGATCATTGCAGTGTGATAAGTAGTGATAAAGTTATTGGCAAATGAATGGGAGGTGAAAGTTGCTCGGATGCATAAAGTTAACAACCCTTTGAGCTGAAGTGGTTAAAGGGAAGATCCGAGCAATTTAAAAATAAAAAAATCTACTTACCTGGGGCTTCCTCTAGCCCCTGGCATCCGTCCTGTTATCTCGTTGCAGCTCCGGTAGCTCCTGGTCCCCTCCAGTGGAGATGCCGACCTCACCAGTTCGCTTCCGGGTCGGCTTCTTCTGCGCTCCAGCAGGCGGCTCACTGGTTACACTGATGTCATCCGGACTGTATTGTGCAGGGGCAGAACTACTGCGCCTGTGCAGAACAGTTGGGATGATGTCAGTGCGACTCTGAGAGCCGCTCGCGCAGGCGCAGTGGATATCCTGTGCCGGAGGGGACCCCGGGCCATCGGCGGTGAGCGGAGCTGCGGCGAGGGCACAGGACAAACACGTAGGAGCGTAACTAATAGCAACCACAGCCTATTGTTATGTCCACAGGAATAGGGCTACCAAGAATACTACCAGTCACCAATGTGGTGAAGGCATTCTCCAAACTATCAGGATAGGAAGAGACTTCACTGTACCCCCGCAGGTGCAGTGAACGTCCAAGCAGGCAAGGCAAGATAAAGCAATACAATAATTCAACTTCACACAAGGAACCCAGCAATCAACTAAGGCAAAGCTGAACGCTATGACGGGCGGGGTGTAAGAGGAGAAGCAGGTTTTTCTATGGACATCAGCCCATGAGAGCAGGCATGCAAATTCCCACACAGCTGAATGGTAATCACGCAATCCTGTGTTAGGCTGATTGAAGGCTGCAAGCTGCCTGTGAATGGAAAGAACTCTCATTAGAAATGCATGCCAAATTATGCAACCACATGCATGTAAGAAAGCCATAGCTGTCTGGCTGCAGTTGAACTGCAGGAAGCCATTCATGACAACATCCTGAGCTGCTCTGAACTGCAGAGTGATTGCAGATGGCAATGAGACTTATTGCAAATGCAATCAAAACTAAGCAATCAAATGCAAGCAGATAAGTCAGAACTGTCCAGTTGCAGCTCCACTGCACCCGACAGGACATGCTACAGGAGGGATCCTTACAATGGACATGTTCACACAAATACATTCATATCAAGGACATGAGAAAGCACCGGCGCACCGCTACTGAATTGCAAAATGATCTCCTTATGCCCCTGAAAGCCAGGCTTGCATCCAGAACTGCAGGTATAAAGCAAGCCTATAGCTTTACATTTTACAGAGCCACATCAACCCAACATGCAGACAGCCTGTTTCGGACTTTTGGTCCTCATCAGTACATGTAAGGTTGATGTGGCTGTGTAAAATGTAAAGCTATAGGCTTGCTAGACACCAGCGGTTCTGGATGCTAGCCTCGCTACAGGGGCACAAAGAGATCATTTGCATATTCAGTAATGGTGCATTGTGGGTAACCACAGATGTTTACTTAAAGGGAAGGTCCAAGCAAAAAAAAAAAATGAGTTTCACTTACCTGGGGCTTCTACCAGCCCCATGTAGCCATCCTGTGCCCTCATAGTCACTCACTGCTGCTCCAGTCCCCCGCCACCATCTAGTTCTGCTTCTACCAGCCCCATGTAGCCATCCTGTGCCCTCATAGTCACTCACTGCTGCTCCAGTCCCCCGCCACCATCTAGTTCTGCTTCTACCAGCCCCATGTAGCCATCCTGTGCCCTCATAGTCACTCACTGCTGCTCCAGTCCCCCGCCACCAGCTAGTTCTGCTTCTACCAGCCCCATGCAGCCATCCTGTGCCCTCGTAGTCACTCACTGCTGCTCCAGTCCCCCGCCACCATCTAGTTCTGCTTCTACCAGCCCCATGTAGCCATCCTGTGCCCTCATAGTCACTCACTGCTGCTCCAGTCCCCCGCCACCAGCTAGTTCTGCTTCTACCACCCCCATGCAGCCATCCTGTGCCCTCGTAGTCACTCACTGCTGCTCCAGTCCCCCGCCACCAGCTAGTTCTGCTTCTACCACCCCCATGCAGCCATTCTGTGCCCTCGTAGTCACTCACTGCTGCTCCAGTCCCCCGCCACCAGCTAGTTCTGCTTCTACCAGCCCCATGCAGCCATCCTGTGCCCTCGTAGTCACTCACTGCTGCTCCAGTCCCCCGCCACCAGCTAGTTCTGCTTCTACCACCCCCATGCAGCCATCCTGTGCCCTCGTAGTCACTCACTGCTGCTCCAGTCCCCCGCCACCAGCTAGTTCTGCTTCTACCACCCCCATGCAGCCATTCTGTGCCCTCGTAGTCACTCACTGCTGCTCCAGTCCCCCGCCACCAGCTAGTTCTGCTTCTACCAGCCCCATGCAGCCATCCTGTGCCCTCGTAGTCACTCACTGCTGCTCCAGTCCCCCGCTGCCAGCTAGTTCTGCTTCTACCACCCCCATGCAGCCATCCTGTGCCCTCGTAGTCACTCACTGCTGCTCCAGTCCCCCGCCAGCTAGTTCTGCTTCTACCAGCCCCATGCAGCCATCCTGTGCCATCGTAGTCACTCACTGCTGCTCCAGTCCCCCGCTGCCAGCTAGTTCTGCTTCTACCAGCCCCATGCAGCCATCCTGTGCCCTCGTAGTCACTGCTGCTCCAGTCCCCCGCCACCAGCTAGTTCTGCTTCTACCAGCCCCATGCAGCCATCCTGTGCCCTCGTAGTCACTCACTGCTGCTCCAGTCCCCCGCCGCCAGCTAGTTCTGCTTCTACCAGCCCCATGCAGCCATCCTGTGCCCTCGTAGTCACTCACTGCTGCTCCAGTCCCCCGCTGCCAGCTAGTTCTGCTTCTACCAGCCCCATGCAGCCATCCTGTGCCCTCATAGTCACTCACTGCTGCTCCAGTCCCCACCACCAGCTAGTTCTGCTTCTACCAGCCCCATGCAGCCATCCTGTGCCCTCGCAGTCACTCACTGCTGCTCCAGTCCCCACCACCAGCTAGTTCTGCTTCTACCAGCCCCATGCAGCCATCCTGTGCCCTCGTAGTCACTCACTGCTGCTCCAGTCCCTGCCGCCAGCTAGTTCTGCTTCTACCAGCCCCATGCAGCCATCCTGTGCCCTCGTAGTCACTCACTGCTGCTCCAGTCCCTGCCGCCAGCTAGTTCTGCTTCTACCAGCCCCATGCAGCCATCCTGTGCCCTCGTAGTCACTCACTGCTGCTCCAGTCCCCCGCCACCAGCTAGTTCTGCTTCTACCAGCCCCATGCAGCCATCCTGTGCCCTCGTAGTCACTCACTGCTGCTCCAGTCCCCCGCCACCAGCTAGTTCTGCTTCTACCAGCCCCATGCAGCCATCCTGTGCCCTCGTAGTCACTCACTGCTGCTCCAGTCCCCCGCCACCAGCTAGTTCTGCTTCTACCAGCCCCCTGCAGTCATCCTGTGCCCTCGTAGTCACTGCTGCTCCAGTCCCCCGCCGCCAGCTAGTTCTGCTTCTACCAGCCCCATGCAGCCATCCTGTGCCCTCGTAGTCACTCACTGCTGCTCCAGTCCCCCGCCACCAGCTAGTTCTGCTTCTACCAGCCCCATGCAGTCATCCTGTGCCCTCGTAGTCACTGCTGCTCCAGTCCCCCGCCGCCAGCTAGTTCTGCTTCTACCAGCCCCATGCAGCCATCCTGTGCCCTCGTAGTCACTCACTACTGCTCCAGTCCCCCTCCGCCAGCTAGTTCTGCTTCTACCAGCCCCATGCAGCCATCCTGTGCCCTCGTAGTCACTCACTGCTGCTCCAGTCCCCCGCCACCAGCTAGTTCTGCTTCTACCAGCCCCATGCAGCCATCCTGTGCTCTCGTAGTCACTCACTGCTGCTCCAGTCCCCCGCTGCCAGCTAGTTCTGCTTCTACCAGCCCCATGCAGCCATCCTGTGCCCTCGCAGTCACTCACTGCTGCTCCAGTCCCCCGCCACCAGCTAGTTCTGCTTCTACCAGCCCCATGCAGCCATCCTGTGCCCTCATAGTCACTCACTGCTGCTCCAGTCCCTGCCGCCAGCTAGTTCTGCTTCTACCAGCCCCATGCAGCCATCCTGTGCCCTCGTAGTCACTCACTGCTGCTCCAGTCCCCCGCCGCCAGCTAGTTCTGCTTCTACCAGCCCCATGCAGCCATCCTGTGCCCTCGTAGTCACTCACTGCTGCTCCAGTCCCCCGCCGCCAGCTAGTTCTGCTTCTACCAGCCCCATGCAGCCATCCTGTGCCCTCGTAGTCACTCACTGCTGCTCCAGTCCCCCGCCACCAGCTAGTTCTGCTTCTACCAGCCCCATGCAGCCATCCTGTGCCCTCGTAGTCACTCACTGCTGCTCCAGTCCCCCGCCACCAGCTAGTTCTGCCTCTACCAGCCCCATGCAGCCATCCTGTGCCCTCGTAGTCGCTCACTGCTGCTCCAGTCCCCCGCTGGCAGCTAGTTCTGCTTCTACCAGCCCCATGCAGGCATCCTGTGCCCTCGTAGTCACTCACTGCTGCTCCAGTCCCCCGCCACCAGCTAGTTCTGCTTCTACCAGCCCCATGCAGCCATCCTGTGTCCTCGTAGTCACTCACTGCTGCTCCAGTCCCCCGCCACCAGCTAGTTCTGCTTCTACCAGCCCCCTGCAGCCATCCTGTGCCCTCGTAGTCACTCACTGCTGCTCCAGTCCCCCGCCACCAGCTAGTTCTGCTTCTACCAGCCCCATGCAGCCATCCTGTGCCCTCGTAGTCACTCACTGCTGCTCCAGTCCCCCGCCTCCAGCTAGTTCTGCTTCTACCAGCCCCCTGCAGCCATCCTGTGCCCTCGTAGTCACTCACTGCTGCTCCAGTCCCCCGCCACCAGCTAGTTCTGCTTCTACCAGCCCCATGCAGCCATCCTGTGCCCTCGTAGTCACTCACTGCTGCTCCAGTCCCCCGCCACCAGCTTGTTCTGCTTCTACCAGCCCCATGCAGCCATCCTGTGCCCTCGTAGTCACTCACTGCTGCTCCAGTCCCCCGCCACCAGCTAGTTCTGCTTCTACCAGCCCCATGCAGCCATCCTGTGCCCTCGTAGTCACTCACTGCTGCTCCAGTCCCCCGCCACCAGCTAGTTCTGCTTCTACCAGCCCCATGCAGCCATCCTGTGCCCTCATAGTCACTCACTGCTGCTCCAGTCCCCACCACCAGCTAGTTCTGCTTCTACCAGCCCCATGCAGCCATCCTGTGCCCTCGCAGTCACTCACTGCTGCTCCAGTCCCCCGCCACCAGCTAGTTCTGCTTCTACCAGCCCCATGCAGCCATCCTGTGCCCTCGTAGTCACTCACTGCTGCTCCTGTCCCCCGCCACCAGCTAGTTCTGCTTCTACCAGCCCCATGCAGCCATCCTGTGCCCTCGTAGTCACTCACTGCTGCTCCAGTCCCCCGCCACCAGCTAGTTCTGCTTCTACCAGCCCCCTGCAGTCATCCTGTGCCCTCGTAGTCACTGCTGCTCCAGTCCCCCGCCGCCAGCTAGTTCTGCTTCTACCAGCCCCATGCAGCCATCCTGTGCCCTCGTAGTCACTCACTGCTGCTCCAGTCCCCCGCCACCAGCTAGTTCTGCTTCTACCAGCCCCATGCAGTCATCCTGTGCCCTCGTAGTCACTGCTGCTCCAGTCCCCCGCCGCCAGCTAGTTCTGCTTCTACCAGCCCCATGCAGCCATCCTGTGCCCTCGTAGTCACTCACTACTGCTCCAGTCCCCCTCCGCCAGCTAGTTCTGCTTCTACCAGCCCCATGCAGCCATCCTGTGCCCTCGTAGTCACTCACTGCTGCTCCAGTCCCCCGCCACCAGCTAGTTCTGCTTCTACCAGCCCCATGCAGCCATCCTGTGCTCTCGTAGTCACTCACTGCTGCTCCAGTCCCCCGCTGCCAGCTAGTTTTGCTTCTACCAGCCCCATGCAGCCATCCTGTGCCCTCGTAGTCACTCACTGCTGCTCCAGTCCCCCGCCACCAGCTAGTTCTGCTTCTACCAGCCCCCTGCAGCCATCCTGTGCCCTCGTAGTCACTCACTGCTGCTCCAGTCCCCCGCCGCCAGCTAGTTCTGCTTCTACCAGCCCCATGCAGCCATCCTGTGCCCTCGTAGTCACTCACTGCTGCTCCAGTCCCCCGCCGCCAGCTAGTTCTGCTTCTACCAGCCCCATGCAGCCATCCTGTGCCCTCGTAGTCACTCACTGCTGCTCCAGTCCCCTTCCACCAGCTAATTCTGCTTCTACCAGCCCCCTGCAGCCATCCTGTGCCCTCGTAGTCACTCACTGCTGCTCCAGTCCCCCGCTGGCAGCTTTCTGACCTCGGAGGTCAGGGCCGAATTGCGTACATTTTTACACATTACCGCTAGTCCAGAAACATTAACACGTACATTTTTGTTCCTGCACTAGCTGGAATGCATAAAAATGTATGCAATGTGGCCCTGACCTCTGAGGTCAGAAAGCTGCCAGCGGGGGACTGGAGCAGCAGTGAGTGACTACGAGGGCACAGGATGGCTACATGGGGCTGGTAGAAGCCCCAGGTAAGTGAAACTCATTTTTTTTTTTTGCTTGGACCTTCCCTTTAAAGCTGAATTATTGTGAATTCCTTCTGTTTTAAGAAGGCAAACCACACTAAGCATTGTTTTTTAGTAAGAGGGCTTTTTGGTCTCTTTTAGTCCCCTATACTGTCCTTGTGGTTCTGTGTCACCCCGAGCTGTTTGGTTACTGTGTTGGACATGAGAAAGATATATTTTTTTTTGTGCCAAGTTAATTTTGCAAATTAATTTTCCAAGTTTGGGATTTCTTATTACTACTATATGAAATTCTGTCTCATCGCTACCATTTTATTCAAAAGATTAAAAACAGTTAACTTTGGATACTTTTTCTTTTTCAGACTCCAACTGGAAAGCTTATTTTATGAATGCTTCCAGTTAGCCAATAACCTCTTGATTCTGAAACCGTTGACCGAAGCGGATGACGATCTCCGCACAGTCATCTACTAACGCTAAGCTTTAGGCCCGGTTCATATTAGCGTGTTTTTGCCCAGCAGAACAGATCCGGACAAAAAAATGCTGCAGCATTGGGGGCGATGGAAAATGGAACGTTTCTTCACACTAGTGAAGAAACGGACCGTTCCAAGGGGGATGGGGGCATGTGCCGACGCGAACCTGAATGGCGGGAGGGTGAGGGGAGCGTGCAGCAGCCGGGCGGGTGGGTGAGGGAGGGTAAAATACATACCTAATGCTCTGTAGCAGCCGGCTGTAGAAGCTTCTGTTTTCTTCCGCGTCATGTGACTAGTCACATGACGCGCTGTGTAGTCACAGCGGAGGAAGAGGAAGCCACTACCGCCGGCTGCTACAGAACATTAGGTATGTATTTGCTGGTGAAACGGAGTGAAAACTGATGCGATCAATCATTGATCAGATCCATTTTCACTTTCCACTTTGAAGTGTGCACAGAGCCATCCGGATCCGGTGAAGCGAAGACCGGATCCGCTCACCGGATCCGTTTGGCTCGAAACGCTAATGTGAACCGGGCCTTATAACCTGATAACTGCTCTACTACCCTTTGCAGCATTATATGAATCATAAAAGGATCCTTTATCACAAAAGTCTCTCAAACAAGTCCTGTCGTCATGCCAAAGGCACCAGCTCAGATGATGAGACTGTTAGAGACCGACTGAATAGCTGTTCAGTACCTGTTCAGTCAGTTTTATTTTCTGATTTTATTTTTTTTTTTTTTAAGTTTACAGTTTTTAGTTTAAAGAGACTCCGTAACAAAAATTGCATCCTGTTTTTTATCCTCCTACAAGTTCCAAAAGCTTTTCTAATGTGTTGTGGCTTACTGCAGCACTTTGTACTATCACAGTCTCTGTAATAAATCAATGTATCTTTCTCTTGTCAGACTTGTCAGCCTGTGTCTGGAAGGCTGCCAAGTTCTTCAGTGTTGTGGTTCTGCTATGAACTCCCCCTTCCAGGCCCCTCTATGCACACTGCCTGTGTGTTATTTAGATTAGAGCAGCTTCTCTCTTCTCTCTTATCTTTTACAAGCTGGATAAATCGTCCTCTGAGCTGGCTGGGCTTTCACATAGTGAGGAATTACAGACAAGGGCAAAGCTGTTTGCAGGAAGAAAAGAGCAGCCTGAAACTTCAGTGCTCGAGAGATGCAGGGGGAAAGAAACACACAAATGATCTCTTGAGATTCAAAAGGAAGGCTGTATACAGCCTGCTTGTGTATGGATGTATTTTCTATGTGTGGACATACTGTACATCAACCTACTTCCTGTTTTGGTGGCCATTTTGTTTGTTTATAAACAAACTTTTTAAAACTGTTTTTAACCACTTTTAATGCGGCGGGGAGAGGCGAAATTGTGACAGAGGGTAATAGGAGATGTCCCCTAACACACTGGTATGTTTACTTTTGTGCGATTTTTAACAATACAGATTCTCTTTAAAGGGCATCTGAAGTAAACTATCATGAATTGTATGTGTAGGACAGTTAAGAAATAGAACATTAGTAACAAAGAAAAGAGTCTCACATTGTTTCCAGTACAGGGAGAGTTAAGAAACTTCAGTTGCTATCTATGCAAAAGAGCTTCTCTGGCTCTTCCACCCAACTTGGGTCAGAGAAGCACTTATACATCAAAGAAACAGTGCGACACAGCTTGAGATAAGGTTTTAGTGCAGGGGAGTTCAAAGGGACATTGGTTTCATAGTTTAAAATACAGTGTGCAGTTTGTAAACTGCACATATGACAGAATGATGCAATGTTATAAAAAAAAAAAAGCTATATGACTGAAAATAAAAACATGAGACTATTTTGTTTGCTACTAATGTTCAAGTAATTATCTACTGTATACTACACTTCGTTATATCATAAGTGTTTTTCTTTTTTTTTTTTTTTTGCTGCAGTGTCACTTTAAAAGCATCCCTTTTTGTTTTCAAAAGTTTAAAAATCCCCCTTGAGTGTCCCGCAGAACTTTTGCTTTGCTGGAAGCACAATGTGCAGTCTATGGGTGGTCCGGGCTTCGATCTGCATGGCTTCCCATTGATGTCACCACCACCGGTGGAAGTAATAGATTTCTCTATACAGAAGCTGCCCATCTGTTACCTGACATGTGGAGCGCAGCTCAAATACCCATTTTCAAGAGCATCACAACACATTGGCGGTCCGTGCGGAGACCTTACCGCCCTTTCTGCTGATCCCGGGGCTCTCATGAATGTGTTCGGAACAAAGGCAGAAGTTTAGTAAAGTTATCCTCATTTGAATGCTAAGGATAGATTTGCACCAGAAGGTGGACCTGCATCCTATGTGCAATGGGCGGGGGGGAGGGACATTGGGCTGGGATTGTCCACGGTTAAGTTCTGGTACTCTGTTGATGTTCTGCTCAGTGTGTGAAGCTGTTATTGATCGCATGTAATGGGCTATTGTTGTTTTTGGATAGTGTTCTGTAATGACCTTCCCCTCTCATCCAGTTCAATCACCCCTTCCTTCAAACTTTAGCCTTTGGGACTTCTCACACGCTTCCTCCATACTCATTATGTGCTTTCCTCATGTCACTTGACACTCCCCATCCTTCAAATACACTTTTACACTTCGCCTCCTCCAGTAAGCATAAAACTGTTCTGCAGATCCTTCCTGTGCAACACACACCTTTATAACCCTTGAACAGCCAATTTATTTAGAGGCTTTGCAAGTGCTCGAGGCCCATTTATTTTAGTCCATTTTTTATTTCTTATTTGTTACATTTCCCTGCTTCTAATTAGTACTGCTGTAATGTGTATGTATGGCCACTTGTCACTAGGGGGCAGCGTGAGACTGAGACAATCAAAGAAGTGTAGGTACCGCTCCTCCCCACAAAATCTCTGGATAGTGCTCGGCCTGGCCAGCAAGACCTGAACAGCAACAAAACAGGATGGTCTGCACCTGTCCAATGAGACTATTTTATTGCTGGAGGTATCCAGGAATCCATATACATCATAGGTACTTTATATACTCGCGTATAAGCCTAATTTTTCACCATAAAAAAATGTACTGAAAAGTTATCCCCTCGGGTTATATACGAGTCAGTGGAGCAAAACACATAGTGGAGCAGGATTTGTTTATGGTAGAGGAGTGTAAGGATTGTGCACTAGTAATCCTGCTCTTACCAGCCTGCACCCTGCTGTGTCCATTTCCCCCCCCATCCCCTGCAACACGGTGTGCAGAGTGCGCTGCTCAAGACTACCTGTGTCCTCCTGGCTTGTGGAGCGGAGCGTGCAAGCAGCGTGTCAGTGGTGCGATGATCAGGGATTCTTCCTGTGTGGCAATCGCTGTGTCTCATATCTATGGCGCCATCTAGTCTACAGCTCTATGATCCTGGGGCACATCGGGCTATGGGGAGGGGGACTAACTTATACTAGGGGAAACATCTGGCTACTGTGGAGAGGGCTATATTGGGGAGGGGGCTTATACGTGAGTCAATCACTTTTTCCTGGTTTCTGGGGGAAACATGGGTACCTCGGCTTATACACGGGTCAGCTTATATGCAAGTATTTACAGTATATGGATACGTCCAGCAATAAAATAGTCTCATTGTACAGGTGCATACAATCCTGTTTGTTTTAGTGTGAGACAATAACAGAGGACTTCTACATTAAGTTTCTATATTTTCTGCTTGTACAGAGACATCAAAGCATTCCAAGAATTTTCAGCACAAGTTCTGCCGGCTGAGGTGAAAAGCAGCTCACTTATCTAAACCGAGATAACTCTATGGAAGCTATTAATGAGTTAATGGATAGGACAATCAATTTGATTAAAGCATCATTGAGGGAAAAAAAGCTAAAAGATACCTTAGTAGAGGGAAGCCTGTGGATAGCCCAGATGTTTTCCAGATGTACCTGGTCACTGCCGTTCCTGCCCTGGGCCCCTCTGAACCTATTCCACAAGAGCTTTTTAAATGCAGTATAATCTCATTATAATAGACTCGGGTATAGTAAACTACCTCTCCAGGTCCCGGCCCATCTCCATTATGAGTCTATGGGAGCAATGCCTGGTATAGTAAACTCTGATATAATAAAACTTCTGTTATAGTAAACATGTTTTTTGGCTCTTATGTGACACTGACTCTGCATATAGTAAACAGTGGGCGGTGCATGCATCATATGACAGTGGGCGGTGCATGCGTCATACGTCAGTGGGCGGTGCATGCATCATATATCAGTGGGCGGTGCAGGCGTCATATATCAGTGGGCGGTGCATGCGTCATATATCAGTGGGCGGTGCATGCATCATATGACAGTGGGCAGTGCATGCGCCATACGTCAGTGGGCGGTGCATGCGTCATATATCAGTGGGCGGTGCATGCGTCATATATCAGTGGGCGTTGCAGGCGTCATAAGTCAGTGTGAAACCCATGGTCGCCCGCTCTTGGTGAGCCAATAGCGTAGTATTTCTGGGAAATGGGCAATGTAAAGAAATAACTACTCACAAAACGTGGGCTACCACAATTTCAGGCATCTGGAGATGGACTGTCTCCACTTGGATATGATGACTTGGTTCGGTCAACGTCTGTCACCTTAGAGAAAAAACAAAGGACCACCGGATGTAGCCACAGAGGTGACACCTGGGATGGGGAGTAGGCAATGCAAGATGGGAGGAGGAGCCACAATTGTGATACAATATGTAGTGACTAAATGAGGTAAGTAATAGGAAAAGTCTTACTTCTTGATAAGAAGTTAAGATTTGGATTTTTGGACACTAGTAAAAAGACAACGCGTTTTACGGGACCTCAGGTCAATATGAGACAGTGCATGAGCAATGTATCTCACATTTAGCACTCTGAAACAGAGATACATAGCTCTGTCACAGTCTCATATTGTTCTGAGGAAGCGGGCAGGTCCCGTGAAATGCGTTGTCTTTTTATTGGTGTCTAAAAATAAAAATCTTAAGTGCTTATTATGAGGTAAGACTATTCTTATTACTTACCTTCGCTCACTACAGATTGTATCACAAATGGGACGCCTCCTCCCATCTTACACAATATGGTCGCATTCATGCACAACCCTGACCAAGAAGAGGGTCCTGACCAGCGGTGGTGGCCTCGAGAAGGATCTGGAAAGCTTTTGAAACCTCTAGATCGTACATGTCAAACTCCGGTCGGTGTGCCAAATTTGGCCCTCAGAGCCATTCAATTTGGCCCCCAGATGGTTTCACATTGCATTATGTTTGGCCGACTCTAGACCACCAGGGAATCCATATTGGAGGTGAAGCCCTAGATCACCAGGGAAGCCATATGGAGGGAGGGGGAAAGCACTAAACAATAGGAAACTGTAAAGGGAAGGTAGGGAGGACCACTAGAGACCAGGGAACTGTATAGGGGAGGGAGGGGGACCACTAGACACCAGGGAACTGTATATGGGAGGGAGGGGGACCACTAGACACCAGGGAACTGTATAGGGGAGGGAGGGGGACCACTAGACACCAGGGAACTGTATAGGGGAGGGAGGGGGGCCGCTAGACACCAGGGAACTGTATAGGGGAGGGAGGGGGACCACTAGACACCAGGGAACTGTATATGGGAGGGAGGGGGACCACTAGACACCAGGGAACTGTATAGGGGAGGGAGGGGGACCACTAGACACCAGGGAACTGTATAGGGGAGGGAGGGGGGCCGCTAGACACCAGGGAACTGTATAGGGGAGGGATGGGGCTATTAGATACCAGGGAACAGTATAGGGAAGGAAGGAGGACCACTAGACACCAGGGAACAGTATAAGGGAGGGAAGTGGACCACTAGACACCAGGAAACTGTATAGGAGAGGGAACCAGTAGACATCAGGGAACTGTATAAGGGAGGGAGTGGGGTCACTAGACTCCTGAGAACTATATAGGGGAGGGAAAAGACCACTAGACACCAGGCAACTGTATAGGGGAGGGAGGTGGACCACTAGACACCAGGGAACTGTACAAGGGAGGGAAGACCACTAGACACCAGGGAACTGTATAGGAGAGGGAAGACCACTAGACATCGGGGAACTGTATAAGGGAGGGAGTGAGGTCACTAGACTCCTGAGAACTATATAGGGGAGGGAAAAGACCACTAGAAACCAGGCAACTGTGTGGGGGGCGAAGGGAGGCTATTATACTCCAGGGAACTGTATAGGGGTTGGAGGGGGACCATTAGACACCAGGGAACTGTACAAGGGAGGGAAGACCACTAGACATCGGGGAACTGTATAAGGAAGGGAGTGAGGTCACTAGACTCCTGAGAACTATATAGGGGAGGGAAAAGACCACTAGAAACCAGGCAACAGTGTGGGGGACGAAGGGAGGCTATTATACTCCAGGGAACTGTATAGGGGTTGGAGGGGGACCATTAGACACAAGGAAACTTTATAAATGAGGAAGGTGGCCGATAGACATTGAGGTTGGCCCGTGACTTGGTCCCAGTGTTCAGTTTTGGCCCACTTTGTATTTGAGTTTGACACCCCCGCTCTGTATGCTTTTCACAACTTTGGTTAATATCGTACTTTTTTTTTTTTTAAAGTCACACGTTGGCTTCAATCACAACTGAATCACGATTGCGTTATTAATGAGCGGGTGATTCAGGATAGATTTGGCCTATTTATGTTAAAAGTAAACTTTTTTTATGTGAATTTGAGAAAGCATCCACTATCGTACAAACCCCCCCCCCCCCCCTGTGTGCTGTGCGGAGGGATCTCCCCCTCCATATGTCCGATTAGGTCTCTCCTGACTATGATGGAGCGCTCGCAGCATCCCGGAGACCTGGACAGCAGCCTCTGTACCTTGTGATAGAACAGGATTAACTCACAATACATTCCATCTCCCTGCATATGGGGACAACTATAAATCCTGGAGTAAAGGAGGGATATCCATTCTCCTGGGGAGGGGGGGGGAGGGGGTCTGGAAAAGAAGACACATCTTTGGAAAAAACATTTGGATAGAAGTAGGAGAAACGGCTGGACATGTGTGCGTTATTGCCGTTAATTTGAAGCAAACATCGAGGTTGAAGACAAAGCACTGCATAATATGTCAGCATCGTTTCTAGACAGAGGATGGTAATCAAATAGTGAAAAAAGAAATAAATAAGCGTAAAGATCCGTGATAATGTACACGATTTAACCCTTTCCAATTCATCCGTCCGATCGCCCACGTTCAACCAGGTCAGCTAAGAATCACTGGGCCCCCCTGCAAAACTTTGGATGGGGCCCCCTCCCCCTACACACTGAATAGGGACTGTCTACAAATCTTTGTCTGCAAAACTTTGTATGATTCCTTATCAGTGGCTGAGCAGATACAGTCATTAGAACAATTGTGCAGAGAGCAGAAAGTTTTTTCTCTCCTTGCCCTTAGTTGTCAGTCTCTCAGGATGGGGCCCCCTGTGGCGGGTTGTGTGGTGTGTACCTCCTTGCACTAGAGACCCTACATTGGGGGCAGGGCCAATGCCAGCTCTCATCCTGCAGCTTCGCACCAGCTTAGAGTGCGAGGATCAAAGGTCGACACTTTGATCCAAATAGGGTGACGTCATGATGGACTAGGTCCAAGTAAATTTTTGTTACTTAACTTTTTTTTTTCAAGAATAACTGTACAGTATATATCGATTTGGGATTTTTCCGGTCTTGGGAATCTCAGTGCTAAAAGTGAACTCACAACTCTATGCGTAACACATAGCAACCAAACCAGATCTTCTTTCTAAGTTGCCATGGAAACAGGTAAACAGAAACACTTGTTGCTACAGGCAACTGAATCATCTCTTTCAGCCCCTTGCTCTTCCGAGTCACATGGGCAGATTTTGGAAGTTGGGAAGGGGTCACCCAAGGTGACAGCCTGAGAAGTTTTTGGATGTATGGAAGGAATGATGAAGATCCCTGACCGCGAGCTCAGGGACACGGGACGAGGACATGCGAAGGAAACTCTCTGTTCTAGAACAGCTGAAAATTGGAACCGAACCTTAATCTGCAGCAGATTCTCTCCTGGATAACATACAACAGACGCATTTTTCAATGACATGAATGTGAGAACATCGCATGGAATGTCCAATATACAGCACAAAAATGTCAGCGTTTTTCACCCCCTCCAGCGTACGTAGATGATCTCCCCATCGGGCGTCCTCTCAGACTTTCTGGCTTTTCATTTACAGTCAATAGGATATTTTAATGTATTATGCATAGATATTTGAGAGGGAATCCGTTTTTGCTAAATAAGAAAGTTAACCTCCCTGGCGGTACGCAGTTTCAGTGGCTGCGTCCGCGGGAGGGATTTTTTAAAATAAAATTTTTTTTATGTGTTAGCTAGCAGTGCACTAGGCTAGCTAACTATGTCCCCCAAGCCCTGCCGCACCTCTCTGATCCCCCCCGATCGCCGCCAGAAATATTTACCCCTCCGCGATCCAGCGAGAGCTGCAACTTCACCAGTCAGCTTCACTCGTCGCTATGGCGATGACCGGATATGACGTCATGACGTCATGCGCAGTCCCGATCCTCCCCATAGCGAAGCCTGGAGCTGATTGGGAGGCTGCGCCATCACAGGATCCCTGGGGGTACGTATTACAGCGGCGATCGGTGGGGACCGGTGGGACTTGGGGCACATAGTTAGCTAGCCAAGCGCTAGCTTAAGGACATACAACAGATTTTATTTTAAAAAATCCTCCCGGACCATTTTATCCTCTGCGGCGGCTAGCCCGACCTGCCAGGGAGGTTAAAGGACATCTGCTAGGCCTTGTTCACATCTAAAATTGCAATCGCTGAGGCCAGCGCTTTGCGATTTTGTGTGAGGTTTTTTTTTTATTGCCTTCCAGCGCTTACCTGCACGTTGCAATTTTTTTAAAGTGCTTTTCTAAGTGCTTTTGCAGAGCGATTGCGTCAGGAAGTGAACTCTTTGACCCCGGAAAAGAATAAATACAATGTACAGTGGGTTGCAAAAGTATTCGTCCCCCTTGAAGGTTTCCACATTTTGTCACATTACTGCCACAAACATGAATCAATTTTATTGGAATTCCACATAAAAGACCTACACAAAGTGCTGTACACATGAGAAGTGGAACGAAACTCAGACATGATTCCAAACATTTTTTACAAATAAATAACTGCAAAGTGGGGTGTGCGTAATTATTCGGACCCCTTTGATCTGAGTGCAGTCAGTTGCCTATAGACATTGCCTGATGAGTGCTAATGACTAGAGTGCACCTGTTTGTAATCGAATGTCAGTACAAATACAGCTGCTCTGTGAGGGCCACAGAGGTTGTCTAAGAGAATATTGGGCGCAACAACACCGTGAAGTCCAAAGAACACACAAGACAGGTCAGGGATCAAGTTATTGAGAAATTTAAAGCAGGCTTAGGTTACAAAAAACATTTCCAAAGCCCACGGAGCACTGTTCAATCGATCATTCAGAAATGGAAGGAGTATGGCACAATTGTAAACCTACCAAGATAAGGCCATCCACCTAAACTCACAGGCCGAACAAGGAGAGCACTGATCAGAAATGCAGTCAAGAGGCCCATGGTGACTCTGGACGAGCTGCAGAGATCTACAGCTCAGGTGGGAGACTCTGTCCATAGGACAACTATTAGTCATGCACTGTACAAAGTTTGCCTTTATTGAAGAGTGGCAAGAAGAAAGGCATTGTTAACAGAAAGCATAAGAAGTCCTGTTTGCAGTTTGCCACAAGCCATGTGGGGGACACTGCAACCATGCGGAAGAAGGTGCTCTGGTCAGATGAGACCAAAGTGGAACTTTTTGGCCAAAATGCAAAACGCAAAGTGTGGCAGAAAACTAACACTGCACATCACTCTGAGCACACCATCCCCACTCTCAAATATGGTGGTGGCAGCATCATGCTTGGAGGGTGCATCTCTTCAGCAGGGACAGGGAAGCTGGTCAGAGTTGATGGGAAGATGGATGGAGCCAAATACAGGGCAATCTTGGAAGAAAACCTCTTGGAGACTGCAAAAGACTTGAGACTGGGGCGGAGGTTCACCTTCCAGCAGGACAATGACCCTAAACATAAAGCCAGGGCAACAATGGAATGGTTTAAAACAAAACCTATCTATGTGTTAGAATGGCCCAGTCAAAGTCCAGATCTAAATCCAATCGAGAATCTGTGTCAAGATCTAAAAACTGCTGTTCACAAATGCTGTCCATCTAATCTGACTGAGCTGGAGCTGTTTTGCAAAGAAGAATGGGCAAGGATTTCAGTCTCTAGATGTGCAAAGCTGGTAGAGACATACCCTAAAAGACTGGCAGCTGTAATTGCAGCAAAAGGTGGTTCTACAAAGTATTGACTCGTGGCCGAATAATTATGCACACCCCACTTTGCAGTTATTTATTTGTAAAAAATGTTTGGAATGATGTATGATTTACGATCCACTTCTCACATGTACACCACTTTGTATTGGTCTTTCACGTGGAATTCCAATAAAATTGATGCATGTTTGTGGCAGTAATGTGACAAAATATGGAAAACTTCAAGGGGGCCGAATACTTTTGCAACCCACTGTATGTATTAAAAGCGCTGGGGAAATCGCTACACCAAGCACTTTCTTAAGCGTTTTGCGATTTTCCAATACCTGCCATTATAGGGAAATCACTCAGAAAAAGGATTCATTGCACAAGCGCTTTTAGGGCGATTTTGAAAATCGCCAGCACTGAAAAAATAGTGAAAATGCCCTAGGTGTGAGCAACGCCTTAAAAAAAAACAAGTTAGATACTCATCTAAGATGACAGATCTCTTAAAGGACTTCCGAGGCCAACTCAAAAAAAAGTTAAATACCTGCATCACATTTGAAGGCACGGAGGAAACAGTCCGCGCCCTCCATGCTGTTCCGCCGAGTCCCCGCCGATCAATTGCCCCCCGGGCCGGCTCCTGACCACACGGCCCGGGTCGGGCACTCCTGCCTCCACTAACATGGCCACATGAGCTGGCTGCGGCTGTGCAGTCCGCATAGCCGCAGTGTGGCTGCGCAGCTCTAGGGCCTACCACCCGATCCACGCTACAGGCTGTTTTCGGTAGCGTGGATCGGGTGGTAGGCCCTTGATCTGCGCAGCCACACTCTCGGCTATGCGGACTGCACAGCCGCAGCCAGCTCATGTGGCCGTGTTAGTGGAGGCAGGAGTGCCCGGCCGTGTGGTCAGGAGCCGGCTCGGAGGGCTCTTGATCGGCGGGGGTGCGGCGGAACCGCACAGAGGGCGCGGATGGCGTCCTCCCTGCCTTCAAATGTGATGCAGGTATTTAACTTTTTTTTGAGTTGGCCTCAGAAGTCCTTTAAAGACTCTGTAATGTTAAAAAAAAAACCCTCTGGGTCTGGGGAGTACTTACCTCGGAAGGGGGAAGCCTCAGGGTCTGAATGAGGCTTCCCCGACCTCTGAAGCTTGGAGAAATCCAGCGCTGGCTCCCCCGATTCCCCCCCCCCCCCTCCCCAACATGCTTGACAAGAGAAGATTTATTTACCTTGCTGGGATCCTGCACAGGCGCACTAAAGACTCTTTGTTTGGGCAAGGTGCAAATAGCCGAACCCAATCGTATCGGCTTTACTGCGCGAGCGCAAAAGGATTTGCGCCTGCACAGTAGAGCAGATCGATTGGGTTCGGCTATTTCTGCCTTAACCCAAACGGAGAGCGGCTAGTGCACCTGCGCAGGATTGCGGTAGGTAAATATTTACCTTGCCGCACTTCGTGGGGTCACATCACTCTATTTCCGGGCCAACGGAGGATGGGGGAAGCCTCGTTAGGATCCAGAGCCCAAAACCAGTCGGTAATGTCAGATTTCTACTACCTGCTGGAAGTGACAGCAACATAGGAGAAAAGTAACTTATGGCTCATTTTACTCTGGAAGAAATGTACTTTTTATTTGTATGTGTTTTAAATTTTAAGATTTTCACGACAGTTCCTCTTTAAGGAAAAAAAGTGTTTACAATAGTTACTAAGGCTACACTTCCCCCTAGAGCCTTATCACATGATTGCAAAAACAGGATGAACTTCCACACTGCTTTCATGAGGCTTTCATTTGATTGATAGATAGGATAAGGCAAAAGTCTGTTTTCTAAATAAACAAAGGTAGAAGCTTCTGTGTGACATCAACACTGTTCCCAAGCAGCAGACTGCTTTTTTCTTCTCACGTGTACAGCTCTCTCTGCGATGCATATAGCTGACTGCTTCCAATCAAGGTTGCCCCAGAGGATGGTGCTGTTCCAAGTATAATTCTGCAACTATAGGTTTAGTGATTGGTTTTCAATATTTTTTTTTCTTTTTTTTGAGATTTTGCAGCTATGCTTTACTTTGCTGGTTTGTAAGGCAACTGTGATGGATTTGTGACTGCAGTTTGGGCAGGAAGAGGTGTGGAAACAAGTGAGCAACGTAGTATGTAGTATTTCTCCCAGAGTATAATGCACTCTAAATTACTTTTTTCCTATGTTGCTGTCACTTACAGTCGATAGTAAAAGGGGAAGGGAGAAGGAAGGGAGGGAAGTAAGAAGAGAAGGAGGGAGAAATGTGTGTGTATGCTTGTGTGTGGGGGGCCGCAAAGGAAGTAAGAAGGTGAGAGGGACTATGGGAGGAAAGGCAGGGAGGGGAGGAAGAGGGAGAAGGGAGCGTGGGAAGAGATAAGGGAAGGAAGAAGGGCGGGAAGAAGGGTGGGAAGGAAGGAGAGAGGGGAGTAGGAGGAGGGAGCTTGAGATGGGGGGAGGAGGAAGTGGAGAAGGGAAAGAGGATGGAGCCTAAGAAGGGAAGAAGGAAGGGGGAGGGAGCTTGAGAAGGGGGAGGGGAGCAGGAGGGGTTGGGGGAAGGGGAGGGAGGTGGAGGGAGCTTGAGAAGTGGGGTAGGAGAAGGGAAGGGGGGGAGGTGGCAGCTTGAGAAGGAAGAAGGGGAAAGGGGGAGCTGGAGGAGAGAGTGGGTGAAGGTGGGAGGAGGAAGAGGAGGAGAAGAGAGTGGGGGGGGAGAGCTTGAGAAGGGGGGAGGGGAGCAGGAGGGATTGGGGGAAGGGAAGGGAGGTGTAGGGAGCATGAGAAGTGGGGTAGGAGAAGGTAAGGGAGGGAAGGGGGGGAGGTGGCAGCTTGAGAAAGAAGAAGGGGAAAGGGGGAGCTGGAGGAGAGCGTGGGTGATGGTGGGAGGAGGGAGGGGAGGAGAAGAGAGTGGGGGGGGGGGCTTGAGAAGGGGGAGGGGAGCAGGAAGGAGCAGGGGGAAGGGGAGGTAGGAGGGTGAAAAGTAGGGGTAGGGAGGGCAGTAGAAAGGGAAGGATGGAGAGGAAGGGAAAGTAAAATACGGAAGATAGGAAGGGAAGGGGGGTGTAAGGGAAGCAAGGAGATAAAGGATTCCCCAGTAAGCAGTAATTCTAATGGAACACTAATGAGCCATCGTTCTGCCCTTCAGATCTTCCCCCGGTATATGGGAATCTTCCCTCGTATGAAAGCCAATTTGCGCTTTAATGGCTGTTAAAGCTTCGCATTGTATACGCTCCAGAGGTGACGCCCCCTGTCTGCTGGCGTCCGCGTTACTTCACGTCTGCGATTCCTTGGAAGGAGCACCAGAAATATGTTTCCATCCACTTAAACCTATACACGGAATAAAGGGAAGGACTATTTAATAATTCCAAGACAATCTGCTGCTAAGTTGAGAAATTCTGTTCTTTTTCCAAACACCAAAACTTGAAATGCTATTAAGGGTGAAAAATAAAAGGATACTTAAGAAAGTAAATCTCACCGCGGCGTGCCAGACGATTGTGTCGTCCCGCACTTACAATGGAAAGCCTGTCTGAGCTGCTGGGAAAAAGCAGAACGACCAGAAGTGACCTTAAAGAGGAACTCCAGTGAAAATAATGTAATTAAAAAGTGCTTCATTTGTACAATAATTATGTATAAATGATTTAGTCAGTGTTTGAAGATTTAAAATCTTTTAAATCCCTGATTTACATTCTGACATTTATTACATGGTGACATTTTTACTGTTGGCAGGTGATGCAGCTGCTGCATGCTTTTTTAGCAGTTGGAAACAGCTGTAAACAGCTATTTCCCACAATGCAACAAGGTTCACAGACAGGAAACTGCCAGGAGTACTTACTCAAGAGTTTCTTGTGGGAGAGGTGCCACCACAATATCAGCCACACAGCCCCCCCTGATGGTCTGTTTGTGAAAAGAAATAGATTTCTCATAAAAAAGGGGGTATCAGCTGCTGATTGAGATAAAGTTCAATGTTTGGTCGGAGTTTCTCTTTAAAGCGGAATCAAAGTCAACTGTGCAAAGTTTAAAAACAGCATATCGCAACTCGCCATTTTCAATTGGCTTTGTTGTTTATCTATTGTGCATAGAACTATTGGCCAGCTTGTTCTGTTCCATGGAGAGAGGAGGTGGGACAATGAGTGAGAGGTCCCTCGCCGGTGGTAACACAATACAAGGTGTAGAGGGCCGACTATAAATGATACAACTTTTACACTGTCATCAGTGGCATCTGGAGTAACCTGTATTCATACTAGATGAACAAAACAAGGACAGCGGGAGCCCAGTGTGTGGAATAGTATTTAGGTAGAAAGGGGGTGGTGGTGGGGGCGGGGTTAACAGAAAGATGGATTCTCACAAAGTTGGCTTTGCAATCAAGCAACCATAATAAGCGTATGTGGGGAGTTGCAGTCTTCAATGTTAATTCCCCTTTAAAAAGGGAAATCCGATCTTATTTATCAAATTGCTGTAAAATCGGATCATTTTATTGTCGTGTGTGGCCACCTTAAGCCTGATGCGGCGTAGGCTTTACGCCGCCTGCCGTTTCCAGTTCCAACGCAATCGTGCGCGCCCAAGATAGGAGATTAGGCTGTCACATGACAGCTGACATCTCCCCTCAGTGATTAGGAGGAGCCATTGCGATTGGCACGTGATCACGTGATTACTACGATCGCCGGCGGATTGTAGTGATTACCAATACCCTTCGCTCTGGCCAGCATCTCTGCTTGCTCTGACGTAAGTGTGATAATATAGCAGCTATTTGTCATATTGTGTATATAATACAGAAGCCATATTTTTTTTATTTTATGTCTGCTGTGCACTATCACATATGTGTATGTCTGTTAGAAGCCAGTCTGGCTTTGGAAATAATTGTCACACTGGGTAAATTAGGAAGCAATCTTGAAAGGGGAAATCTGCATTGAATAGACCAGTTAATAGGGATAATCGGAACCAGCAAATTCCGTTCCGCCGGAAATCACGGATTCCGTCAGTGTTAAATTCCATCGCTATGAAAATTCCACCAGATTTGTACTAAATTCCGCGGAATTCCGGATTCCGTCGAAGAAAAACCTCTCTCCCTCCTCCTTAGTGTTGGGCGAACAGTGTTCGCCACTGTTCGGGTTCTGCAGAACATCACCCTGTTCGGGTGATGTTCGGGTTCGGCCGAACACCTGATGGTGTTCGGCCAAACTGTTCGGCCATATGGCCGAACTAAGAGCGCATGGCCGAACGTTACCCGAACGTTCGGCTAGCGCTGTGATTGGCCGAACGGGTCACGTGTAGTGTTGGGCGAACATCTAGATGTTCGGGTACGGGCCGAACATGGCCGAACTCCGAACATAATGGAAGTCAATGGGGACCCGAACTTTCGTGCTTTGTAAAGCCTCCTTATATGCTACATACCCCAAATTTACAGGGTATGTGCACCTTGGGAGTGGGTACAAGAGGAAAAAAAAATTAGCAAAAAGAGCTTATAGTTTTTGAGAAAATCGATTTTAAAGTTTCAAAGGGAAAACTGTCTTTTAAATGCGGGAAATGTCTGTTTTCTTTGCACAGGTAACATGCTTTTTGTCGGCATGCAGTCATAAATGTAATACATATGAGGTTCCAGGAAAAGGGACCGGTAACGCTAACCCAGCAGCAGCACACGTGATGGAACAGGAGGAGGGTGGCGCAGGAGGAGAAGGCCACGCTTTGAGACACAACAACCCAGGCCTTGCATGAGGACAAGAAGCGTGCGGATAGCAATTTGCACTTTGTCGCCATGCAGTCATAAATGTAATACAGATGAGAGGTTCAATAAACAGGGACCGGAAACGCTAACCCATCACAGATGTTCATTGTTCATGTTACTTGGTTGGGGTCCGGGAGTGTTGCGTAGTCGTTTCCAATCCAGGATTGATTCATTTTAATTTGAGTCAGACGGTCTGCATTTTCTGTGGAGAGGCGGATACGCCGCTGATCTGTGACGATGCCTCCGGCAGCACTGAAACAGCGTTCCGACATAACGCTGGCTGCCGGGCAAGCCAGCACCTCTATTGCGTACATTGCCAGTTTGTGCCAGGTGTCTAGCTTCGATACCCAATAGTTGAAGGGTGCAGATGGATTGTTCAACACAGCTACGCCATCTGACATGTAGTCCTTGTTCAACACAGCTACGCCATTGGTAAAATCCCCCATAGGCTTTCATTGGGCCTCCTATTTACCGTTCCAAAATCTCACACCATTTCAAAGGGCAATGGCTCAGCAGTGGCAAAACTCACCAGTCATGATCCCCCTAAGGGTCCCTACAATGCTAGAAAATTTGGTACTGCTGAGCCATTGCCCTTTGAAAAGATGTGAGATTTTGGAAAGTGAAATAGGGAGGCAATGAAATCCTATGGGGGATTTTACCAATTTTGGACCCCTGTAACTCTGGTTTGCAGAGACGTAGGGACCCCATCTTTGGAATCCAAGTCTAACAATATGTCTTCTACCTGCATGAGACATTTCGTGAGATTCAGACGTTGCTAACGGCCATGGCTGAGATTTATGTACTCCACCAGGACTACCATTGAAATAGCCCAAATAAACAGGTTTTTGTGACCCTAGGCTATGACCTCTTCGGCCTAGGGGCCCGAAACTCACCAGTCATGTTCCCCCTAAGGGTCCCTACAATGCTAGAAAATTTGGTACTGCTGAGCCATTGCCCTTTGAAAAGATGTGAGATTTTGGAAAGTGAAATAGGGAGGCAATGAAACCTTATGGGGGATTTTACCAATTTTGGACCCCTGTAACTCTGGTTTGCAGAGATGTAGGGACCCTATCTTTGGAATCCAAGTCTAACAATATGTCTTCTACCTGCATGAGACATTTCGTGAGATTCAGACGTTGCTAACGGCCATGGCTGAGATTTATGTACGCCACCATCACTACCATTGAAATAGCCCAAATAAACAGGTTTTTGTGACCCTAGGCTATGACCTCTTCGGCCTAGGGGCCCGGAACTCACCAGTCATGTTCCCCCTAAGGGTCCCTACAATGCTAGAAAATTTGGTACTGCTGAGCCATTGCCCTTTGAAAAGATGTGAGATTTTGGAAAGTGAAATAGGGAGGCAATAAAATCCTATGGGGGATTTTACCAATTTTGGACCCCTGTAACTCTGGTTTGCAGAGATGTAGGGACCCCATCTTTGGAATCCAAGTCTAACAATATGTCTTCGACCTGCATGAGACATTTCGTGAGATTCAGACGTTGCTAACGGCCATGGCTGAGATTTATGTACGCCACCATCACTACCATTGAAATAGCCCAAATAAACAGGTTTTTGTGACCCTAGGCTATGACCTCTTTGGCCTAGGGGCCCGAAACTCACCAGTCATGTTCCCCCTAAGGGTCCCTACAATGCTAGAAAATTTGGTACTGCTGAGCCATTGCCCTTTGAAAAGATGTGAGATTTTGGAAAGTGAAATAGGGAGGCAATGAAATCCTATGGGGGATTTTACCAATTTTGGACCCCTGTAACTCTGGTTTGCAGAGATGTAGGGACCCCATCTTTGGAATCCAAGTCTAACAATATGTCTTCTACCTGCATGAGACATTTCGTGAAATTCAGACGTTGCTAACGGCCATGGCTGAGATTTATGTACGCCACCATCACTACCATTGAAATAGCCCAAATAAACAGGTTTTTGTGACCCTAGGCTATGACCTCTTTGGCCTAGGGGCCCGGAACTCACCAGTCATGTTCCCCCTAAGGGTCCCTACAATGCTAGAAAATTTGGTACTGCTGAGCCATTGCCCTTTGAAAAGATGTGAGATTTTGGAACTGTAAATAGGAGGCCAAATGAAAGCCTATGGGGGATTTTACCAAATTTGGAGCCCTGTAACTCTGGTTTGCAGAGATGTAGGGAACCCATCTTTGGAGCCCAAGTCTAACAATATGTCTTCTACCTGCATGAGACATTTCGTGAGATTCAGACGTTGCTAACGGCCATTGCTGCGATTTATGTACGTCAGACTCGCCACCATTGAAATTGCCCAAATAAACAGGTTTTGTGACCCTAGGCTATGACCTCTTCGGCCTAGGACTGCATTGAACGCGACCCACGCATTGTGCGCATTCTGGACAACACCAATTACTGGGTTTATACCCTTCTGGATCCACGGTACAAACACAATGTTCCAAAACTGCTTGAAGAAAGAGCCAGACAGGTCAAAATGGAAGAATACCAGCAGGCCCTTGTGGAGACTTTAGAGAGGAGATTGACATCCTCCCCCTCCTCTAGCCAGTTGTACGCCGACAGACTGACTTCCGCAAACCCAGGACGACCAGGAGGGCAGCAAACAACACAAGCCGCAGCTAGTGCCCAAAAGGGAATGGTATCGGCAGTGTCCTTGGAGTGGGAAAATTTTCTGACACCCATGCAGCAGCACACAGAACAGCAAGCGTGCAGATCCACCTCCAACACCGATCGCCTGGAGAAGATGGTCAAGGACTACATGTCAGATGGCGTAGCTGTGTTGAACAATCCATCTGCACCCTTCAACTATTGGGTATTGAAGCTAGACACCTGGCACAAACTGGCAATGTACGCAATAGAGGTGCTGGCTTGCCCGGCAGCCAGCGTTATGTCGGAACGCTGTTTCAGTGCTGCCGGAGGCATCGTCACAGATCGGCGGCGTATCCGCCTCTCCACAGAAAATGCAGACCGTCTGACTCAAATTAAAATGAATCAATCCTGGATTGGAAACGACTACGCAACACTCCCGGACCCCAACCAAGTAACATGAACAATGAACATCTGTGATGGGTTAGCGTTTCCGGTCCCTGTTTATTGAACCTCTCATCTGTATTACATTTATGACTGCATGGCGACAAAATGCAAATTGCTATCCGCACGCTTCTTGTCCTCATGCAAGGCCTGAGTTGTTGTGTCTCAAAGCGTGGCCTTCTCCTCCTGCGCCACCCTCCTCCTGTTCCATCACGTGTGCTGCTGCTGGGTTAGCGTTACCGGTCCCTTTTCCTGGAACCTCTTATATGTATTACATTTATGACTGCATGCCGACAAAAAGCATGTTACCTGTGCAAAGAAAACAGACATTTCCCGCATTTAAAAGACAGTTTTCCCTTTGAAACTTTAAAATCGATTTTCTCAAAAACTATAAGCTCTTTTTGCTAATTTTTTTTTCCTCTTGTACCCACTCCCAAGGTGCACATACCCTGTAAATTTGGGGTATGTAGCATGTAAGGAGGCTTTACAAAGCACAAAAGTTCGGGTCCCCATTGACTTCCATTATGTTCGGAGTTCGGGTCGAACACCCGAACATCGCGGCCATGTTCGGCCTGTTCGGCCCGAACCCGAACATCTAGATGTTCGCCCAACACTACTCCTCCTCCTCCATCATCTTCCAGGGAATTGTAGTTTTTCAACAGCCAGCTTAAATACCATGACTGGGAATTGAACCCAGGTCTCAGTGTGTGTTAGGCAACTGACTTATCCGCTATACCACCAACAACACTACATGCAGAAGCCAGCCTAGCATGTACCATTATTATCAATCCAAGAGAAAAAGTATCATGCTTAAGGATTTGTAGCATGCTTACGGATTTGTTAAATTCCGCGGAAATAAAAAATTTCCACGGAATTCCGTTCCGACCGCTGGAATCGGAATTGACCTCATTCCGTCCGGAATCGTGGAATTAAGAATTCCGCGGAATCCAGCAAGCATCCCTACCAGTTAAGTTGAGCAGCCCACCTGGGCATTGTGTGATATTTAGTCAGCCTATAGCAAGGAAACTCTTAATTAGATAATTACCCAACCAGTTGGGCTGGAGGTGTTTGCATCGCTTTGAGGTATATACATGTAAAGCCACCTGTTGTTCCGAATATACAATTGGTCTAGAGTCCAGGGACAGGAAACCTTTGAAATTTGCATATCACAGCCAGCAAGGATATTACAAGAGATCTCTGCAAACCTTCTGAGAAAATTAAATTATATCTGGACTTGTACCCCTGGGATATGCGGCTTGCTATAAAATATCAGCTTGAAAGATTCAGAGTTGTACTTCTCTGGAGCTAGCAACACACTAGAGGTGCCCCGGCTACTGGTCGCAAACTGCGTGCTCCTCGCAAACAACGCTCTGATCTGTATGCTAGTAACGTTTTATTCCCGTTTTTATTTTGTTTATGAGCAAACTGTCTTCTTGTGTGTCTGTATTTTTACTTTGTTTTGTAAATCTTTTGTATATATTTCTTTCTGTACTGTTCCTCTTTTTTGGAATATTAAATATTTATTTAATAAGCCTGACTTCTGATGTACTAGCAGAGCTCGTATTTCTAGAGAGAGACTGCAGTGTAATTTGCGTTACAAGTTCAGTGCTTGATTGTACTGCTGGGATTGTGCCTTGCTACCGTGTGATTGCATTGTGTGTGTGGCGTTCCCGTATTTTGGCCCAAGCACGCAGCTGACCCAAATACGAAAACGCTGGACTGAGTGCAGGCCACTCGACAGAGTGGGGATTGTTGAAGTGTCTAGCAGGTGCTAGTGGTGGCAGAGTTGTTGAGGGGTGACAGCCTTGTGTTAGCTTGAATAAGGCTGCTTCCCCTCTTGATCTGGTCAACCCCAGTCGGGCACCGTCTCTGCAGGCTTGCCGTGTGGCCGGTTCTTGACAGTAAGTGTCGGGTCCTGGCTTGATGACGTCATCAAGCCGGGACCCTGAACTTAACGTCAGTGCGAGCGAGGATGCCTGTGAGAGCAGAAAGGAATAGAGCTGCTCATCGTTGGAGTCTGGGAGGTGAGTAAAGGCTGCTGGCAATATGGGGGGACACCTGGCCACTCAGAGGACACCATATTTACCCAGCCAAACTGGGGATCCGGCTGCCTGACCCCCCCCCCCCCCCCCGCATGTAGAATGGCCTGGTCCTTAAGGGGGGTTAGGCAGCCGGTCCCCAAAGGGTTAAAGAGGAACAACGGTAACACAGGATTGAACTTCACCCCAGTCAGTAGCTGATCCCCCCCCCTTACCACGAGAAATCTTTTCCTTTTCTCGAATAAATCATCAGGGGGGTCTGTATGGCTGATATTGTGGTGAAACCCCTCCCACAGTGTGATGTCATGACCATGGCCCTGACAGTTTACAGTGTAACCTCTTTGCATTGTGGGAAATAATCATGCCGCCAGAATGCCAGCAGCAGCCCTGCTCTCACTTACCTCCCTGGGCTCCAGCACTGCAATTTTACCTCCGTGCAGCGTGTGGCGCTGTAACTCTGTAGTAGGATCAATGACAGCGATCTCACCAGAGTGATTCAGAGCCTCGGAGGACAGGAAGGAGAACGGCTAGCGATGTCTGGATCCCCCGGGAGGTGAGTAAAAGCTCTTGCTGCATGCTGTACTCTGCATAGAGCTTCCGGCGGCTAGCCCGAGCATAGCTCGGGATTACCGCCAGCGAAGATAATGTAGGGATGAGTATCAAACTCAAAGAGACAGAGGGCAGAAATGTCAAAACTAAGAAGTTGAGGGCCAACAGTCATATTTATTCAAAAATGGTTCAAATTTTAAACTTTTTTAAAATTTACAATGCAATGTAAACCTTTGCTTTCATAGTATAGTGACTCTAACAACAACAATAATGTTCTGAAACTGAAAAATAAATGAACATTCAACCATAGCTATCAGTATTGTGTTTCATCCTGGTGGAAACCGGTTCAAGCCAGATACCGGGCATTTTTTCCCCTGAATTCCTGTGGGTGGCTTTTACTTACAGGAGATATTATCATATGAGAGCACTGATACATTTGGGACCAGTAATTCATCTTTTCATGGGGGATTCTGAAGGTTCACCTTTATTTTCCAAAAGCAGTCACACAAAGGCAGTTCCAGCATTGTTGTTGCCCTGTAGGCAGGCCAGCCAACATAAATTCTTACCTAGGGAGGACTCATTCGAGAATTGAAAACTTTATTTAAAGAAGGACAGATGCGTTTCGTGGTCCCAAGACTGCTTCTTCATGTCAATAAACAAGTGCCTTTTAAGACGCTTTTAGCTCTGATACTCCATGGAGAGCATCACTTGCTGGATTTAGCTACTTATTCCCCCCGAGGCAGTATAAGTTTGCCACTGCGATCGCCTGACACGTGTGCCTGTGTGCGCTCCCGTCACAGTTCCCATTCACCGATTAAAGTGCCTGTGATCAATGATCGATGGCATCTAGTGGCCAAATAGTAAAATTACACCTACATATGTTACATTAAATAAAAATACATACAATTCCCCATTAATTAACCCCCTACCTCCCCTCCCATAGTTATCAAAGTAAAGCACTTGTATAAAAAATAAAAAAGTGACATTTTTTGAAAAAATACATAAATGGTTACCTTAGGGACTCAACTTTTTTGTGTCCTGAGGGTATATCACTGTTATTTTTTGCAAATGAGGGCTTTTAATTAGTGACAGACATACAACTGAAAAAATACATCCTTATTTCCAAATAAGGTATTGTTACCATACATTGGACTAGGGACATATTTTAAACATGGTAATAACTGGGCAAATGGGCAAATAAAATGTGTGGATTTTATCCACAGTAGAACATTTTATTTTAAAACTATAATGGCCGAAAACTGAGAAGTAATGCATTTTTTTTATTTTTTTTCTTATTATTCCTATTAAAATGCAATTAGAATAAAATAATTCCTAGCAAAATGTACCACCCAAAGAAAGCCTAATTTTTGGCGAAGATAAACAAGATAAAGATCATTTTGTTGTGATAAATAGTAATAAAGTTATTGGCGAATGAAAGGGAGAAGTGTTGAAAGGTGAAAATTGCTCTAGTCCTTAAGGCTGGTTTCACATTAGGACGTTGCGTTTTAGGGAACGTTATGGTCGCATAACGTGCCCCTAACGCAACACCTGGTGCTCTCTAATGTGGACGTCAGAGTGAGCCGCGTTGTGCAGCTCATTCTGGCGTCTGTGATGCCGTGATCCATACTCATGGACGCATGCGGCATCACGTGGTCCCGCCCGGCCAATTGCCGCACAGAGCGGCCGCTCCAGGAAGTAAACACTGCACGTCACTGAGTGCAGTGAATATTAATTAGCCATGTGCCTGGCTGCTCTCCGCTCCTCCCCAACATTACTGAGCATGTGCAAGCAGTCTAACGCGGCTCTGCCACTTATAAAGTACTGCATGCAGTACATTGTCTAATGGCGCAGCGTTACTAAGTAACACAACGTGGGCACTGTGAACAGCCCATTGATTTTTCATTGCTGTGCGGTGGGTTGCGTTACAGGCTGCTCTAACGTGCACCTGTAACGTCCCACTGTGAAACCAGCCTAAAGGGACACTTACTGTAGGGGGGTCGGGGGAAAATGAGTTGAAGTTACCCGGGGCTTCTAATGGTCCCCCGCAGACATCTTGTGCCCGCGCAGCCACTTACTGGTGCTCCGGCCCCGCCTCCGGTTCACTTCTGGAATTTCAGACTTTAAAGTCTGAAAACCACTGCACCTGCGTTGCCGTGTCCTCGCTTCCCTTGATGTCACCAGTAGAGCACAGCGCAGGCACAGACCATACTGGGCCTGCGTAGTGCGCTCCTGGTGCCATCAGCGATAATGAGGACACGGCAACGCAGGCGTAGTGGTTTTCAGACTTTAAAGTCTGAAATTGCAGAAGTGAACCGGAGGCGGGGCCGGAGCACCAGTGAGTGGCTGCGCGGGCACAAGATGTCTGCGGGGGACCATTAGAAGCCCCGGGTAACTTCAACTCATTTTCCCCCGACCCCCCTACAGTATCCCTTTAAAGTGGACCCAAATTAAAAATACAAGATTTCAGAAATAAAATATATTTTCTAAATTATAATAATAAATTGCAGCCTTTTTCAGCTGCATGATGAAAAATATAAAATATTTTACATTTATGGGAGGAACCCCTCCCTTCCTTTCATATTGCCGGGACAGCATCCGGCAGACTGGTGGAGGAGATAAAAAACAAGAACAAAACACAGGCTGCTACTAATGATTTCACATAGACGACGCCCCTGTGAGGGAGGGGAGCTGATGACAAACACGCCCATGATCTAAAACCTCCTACTGAGCTCAGAAGTAATGGCTGCCACCTGTATAACCCTAGTTATGAAAAGAGAAGGGTGAAAAGCATGCACTAAAATGCTCATAGGCTTGAAAGAGTGTTTATTTATCTTTGTATGTGTCAGACAGAGTGGTGCAACTAAATATTTTGAATTAAAAAAATGTTTGGTTTGGGTCCGCTTTAAACCAGGAATAAAAAAATCAGTTTTACTTGCCTGGGGCTTCTACCAGCCCCCTGCAGCCGTCCCATGCCCTCGCATTCACTCACAGACCCTTCGGCTTCGGTCGCCTGCCGCAAGCTAGTTTCTTTTTTGCTGACAGGGAGTCGGTCGGCGCGCTTTCTGCACCTGCGCAGGGCTGGCCACGCATATCCTTCGTGTTCCGGTTCTCAATAGCTTTCTGCACAGGCGCTGGACGCTATTGCGGATGGGAACACAAAGAAAAATACACGTGGCCAGGCCTGTCAGTGAAAACAAAACTAGATGGCGGCGGGAGACCGGAAGCTCCGTGAGTGACTGCGAGGGCACGGGACGGCTGGAGGGGGCTGGTAGAAGCCCCAGGAAAGTAAAACTGATTTTTTATTCCTGGCTTAAAGCAGTATAAAACCCTGACATAATATTCAATAAAAACATGTTTTCCTACTTTTTATTAGTGATGGGCCGAACCTCTGATTTTAGGTTCGCGAACTTCCGCGGAATGTTCGGTTCGCGGAAAAGTTCGCGAACCGCAATAGACTTCAATGGGGAGGCGAACTTTAAAAAATAGAAAAAATTATGCTGGCCACAAAAGTGATGGAAAAGATGTTTCAAGGTGTCTAACACCTGAGATCTTTCAGTGACTACAAGAGAGGAATTTTTTTTTTTTCAAAAATACCTTATAGTTTTTGAGAAAATCAATTTTAAAGTAACTCCTTCGGACCGTGGGAAAATTAAGCGCCCGCCGACTTTAATTTAATTTTTATTTTACCTCATTTGCACCCCTGTAACTCTGGTTTGCAGAGGCAGTGGCGTCCCTACCATGGGGCGGCCAGGAGCGCTCCGCTCCGGGTGTCAGCTCCAGGGGGGGTGTCATCAAGGCCCTCCCCAGAAGCCTTGATGACACAGGAGGGGAAGCAGCGCTGAAGGAGGGGTGGCAGCGTCGGCGGGGAGGGGGGAAATACCCCCCCACATCTCCCTCACCTGGGTCCCCTCCTTCGGCGCTTCCCCTCCACGGGCGCCGGCAACGGGCACTGACAGGGCGGCTGATAGCCGCCCTCAGTTTACCCGAGCAGGGCTACGGGAAGATGGCCGCCGAAGCCCGCACTGGAGACAAAAATAGACGGCAAGATGGCCGCCGACGCCATCTTGCCGTCTATTTTTGTCTCCAGTGTGGGCTTCGGCGGCCATCTTCCCGTAGCCCTGCACTGATGACGCAGCAGGAGACGGCGCGGGACATTCAAGAGGAGCTGCGGAGGCTGCCTGGGACTCGGAAGAGAGGTTTCATCTGCAGGTAAGTGAATGGGTTTTTTTTCTTTTACAGGTGCACCGGCCCGGCCACCCACCGCTGCTGCCCACCTACCCACCACTGCTGCCCACCACCTACCCACCACTGCTGCCCACCTACCCACCAGGCTACCCACCACTGCTGCCCACCTACCCACCACTGCTGCCCACCTACCCACCACTGCTGCCCACCTACCCACCGCTGCTGCCCACCTACCCACCACTGCTGCCCACCACCTACCCACCACTGCTGCCCACCTACCCACCAGGCTACCCACCACTGCTGCCCACCTACCCACCACTGCTGCCCACCTACCCACCACTGCTGCCCACCTACCCACTGCTGCTGCCCACCTACCCACCACTGCTGCCCACCACCTACCCACCACTGCTGCCCGCCTACCCACCAGGCTACCCACCACTACTGCCCACCTACCCACCACTGCTGCCCACCTACCCACCGCTGCTGCCCACCTACCCACCACTGCTGCCCACCTACCCACCACTGCTGCCCACCTACCCACCACTGCTGCCCACCTACCCACCAGGCTACCCACCACTGCTGCCCACCTACCCACCACTGCTGCCCACCTACCCACCGCTGCTGCCCACCTACCCACCAGGCTACCCAGCAGGCTACCCACCGCTGCTGCCCACCTGCCCACCGCTGCTGCCCACCTGCCCACCGCTGCTGCCCACCTACCCACCACTGCTAGCAGGCTACCCACCACTGCTGCCCACCACCTACCCACCGCTGCTTCCCACCTACCCACCGCTGCTGCCCACCTACCCACCACTGCTGCCTACCTACCCACCAGGCTACCCAGCAGGCTACCCACCACTGCTGCCCACCTACCCACCACTGCTGCCCACCTACCCACCGCTGCTGCCCACCTACCCACCGCTGCTGCCCACCTACCCACCGCTGCTGCCCACCTACCCACCACTGCTGCCCACCTACCCACCGCTGCTGCCCACCTACCCACCAGGCTACCCAGCAGGCTGCCCACCTACCCACCAGGCTACCCACCACTACTGCCCACCTACCCACCACTGCTGCCCACCTACCCACCACTGCTACCCAGCAGGCTGCCCACCTACCCACCAGGCTACCCAGCAGGCTGCCCACCTACCCACCACTGCTGCCCACCTACCCACCACTGCTACCCAGCAGGCTGCCCACCTACCCACCAGGCTACCCAGCAGGCTGGCCACCTACCCACCACTGCTGCCCCCCTACCCACCATGCTACCCACCTACCCACCACTGCTGCCCACCTACCCACCAGGCTACCCAGCAGGCTACCCACCACTGCTGCCCCCCTACCCACCACTGCTACCCAGCAGGCTGCCCACCTACCCACTAGGCAATCAGGCTGCTCACCCTTCACCACCTACCCACCAGGCTATCAGCTTGCCAACACTCAAATCTGCTACCGATATTGTGTATTTTGTGGTCAGATCTGCTACCGACATTGTGTATTTTGTGGTCAGTTTAACTACCGTCATTATGTATTTTGTGGTCAGTTTAACTACCGTCGTGTATTTTGTGGTCAGTTTAACTACCGTCATTGTGTATTTTGTGGTCAGTTTAACTACTGATATTGTGTATTTTGTGGTGAAATCTGGTGCTGACATTGTGTATGTTCTGGTCAAATCTACCGCAAGATTGAATGATTTTTTTCTGGTCAAATCTGCCGACATGATTGAATGTATTTTCTTGTGAAATCTGCTCACATAACGTGTAATGTCTGGTGAAATGTTCTCGCATTACGTGTATTTTATGTTGAAAGCTTCTGACATTTTGTGTATTTTCTGGAGAAAAGCTGCGCAATGATGTGAATTTTCTGGAGAAAGGTTGACTAAAACTTGGGTGCACTTTTAAATTAGCTCCGCCCCATCCGGTCATAGCCACGCCCATTTTTTCGCCGCCAGGTGGTGTACCGTGGGGGAGGGGGGGGGTGTCTTTCAATACCTAGCACCGGGTGTCAAATGCCCTAGGTACGCCACTGAGCAGAGGTGTAGGGACCCAATCTTTGGAATCGAAGTCTAACAAATGTCTTCTACCTGCATGAGACATTTCGTGAAATTCAGACGTTGCTAACGGCCATGGCTGCGATTTATGTACGCCAGGATCTCCTCCATTGAAATTGCCCAAATAAACAGGTTTTTGTGACCCTAGGCTTTGACCTCTTCGGCCTAGGGGCCCGAAACTCACCAGTTATGATCCCCCTAACAGTTCCTACAATGCTAGAAAATTTGCCCCTGCTGAGCAATTGCCCTTTGAAAAGATTTGAGATTTTTGAAAGTGAAATAGGGAGCCTAATGGAAGCCTATGGCAGAATTCTGCACTTTTGCACCCCTATCATTCTGGTTGGTTATCATCACCCGCCGACTTTAGCAGTTAATAGCAAAGGCCCCTTACATCCTAGCAACACCAAATTTGCAGGATATGTTAAAAAGATAGCGGGAAACAATACTTAAAGGACTTCCGAGGCCACAAATGTGAAAAAAGTTAAATACCTTTTCATAATCCAGATCCATGGAGGACACCATCCGCGCCCTACCGTTCATTCCCCCATGGCTCCCGCAGTAATACCGGCCCCGGTCGGGTCCCGATTCCCGACCCCTCCGAACAGGTCGGGTTCTCATTCCCCACTCAATATGGCCGCCACAGATTGCCGCGGCTGCGCAGTCCGCACAGACGCGATTGCACCTGCGCAGCTCTAGGGCCTCGTCCTGCCGCGTCATCAATATGTGTGCATATATCGGGCGCATCGGGAGGAGGACCTAGAGCTGCGCAGCCGCAATCGCATCTATGCGGACTGCGCAGTCGCGGCAATCTGTGGCGGCCATATTGAGGGGGGAATAAGAACACGACCCGTTTGGAGGGGTCGGGACCTGACCGGGGCCGGTATTACTGCGGGTGCCATGGCGGAATGAACGTAGCCCAGATGGCGTCCTCCATGGATCTGGATTATGAAATGGTATTTAACTTTTTTCATACTTGTGGCCTTGTAAGTCCTTAATATATAAATATATGTGTGTATATATATATATATATATATTTTTTTTTTATTATTTTTATGTGCGGAGTGTGGGAAATAAATGAAAAAAATGACGTGGGGTCCCCCCTCCCGAGCCTCTGTAACCCCTTGTCCCCCATGCAGGCTGGGATAGCCAGAATGCGGAGCCCCGGCCGACTGGGGCTTCGCACCCTGAGCTATACCAGCCCGCATGGTCCATGGTATGGGGGGCTCCGGGGAAGGGGGGGGGGAGGGGCGGCCAAGCCTTCCCCTCCTCTCCCCCCCCCCCCCCCGGAGCCCTTGTCCAATCCATGGACAAGGGGCTCTTCCCCACCTCCGGTGCCCCAGGAGGAGGTGGGAGCGACGACTCCCTAGGGGGGGGGGGGGGGGTTCATGGTGGCATCTGGGAGTCCCCTTTAAGAAGGGGACCCCAGATGCCCACCCCCCTCCCAGGAGAAATGAGTATAGGGGTACAAAGTAAATAAAAACACAACCACGAGAAAAGTATTTTATTATTCTAAATTAACCATAAATACTTACCTGTACCTTTAATAAAGTTTTCCCACGCCAATATCCACGGTAAACGATCCAACGAACTGTATCCTCTTATGTTGCGATCTTCAATTAAGTTGATTGAATATCTCCGATGCCTCCCACATAGCAGAGAATGCCTCCTTTTGGACGCATAGCTGCCGGCTCCTGCTGTCTCTCCCCACCTCCTCACCTGTCACTCTCACCTAGCCTGGCACCCATGGGTGCGCTGGGTGCCAGGCTAGGTGAAGGTGACAGGTGCAGGCAGGTGGGGAGAGACAGCAGCGGAGCCGGCAGCTTCACGTCCTGCTCAGGACGCATTCTCTGGTAAATTAACGGTTCTTGAGTCATCCGGTTCTTTTTAATGAATTGGTTCTTTTTTTTATGAATCGGCTCATTTTACTTTGAAACTTTAAAATTGATTTTCTCAAAAAGTATAAGGTCTTTTTGAAAAAAAAAATTTCCTCTTGTTCCCACTATTCCACTTAACATTCTCAACAATTTTGGTGTTTCTACCATGTAGGCCTCTTGCACACTGCACACGATTCCGATTCAGATTCCGCTTTTTGAACAGTTTTTACATCCGATTCAGATTCTGATTTGCAGTTTGCTCCCTGCACACTGCAAATCGGAATCTGAATCGGATGTAAAAACTGATTAAAAAGCGGAATCTGAATCAGAATCGTGTGTAGTGTGCAAGAGGCCTTAAGGGGACTTTGCTATTAACCGTTAAAGTCGGAGGCCATTAAAGTCTATGGGCGAACCGAACTTTGAAAAAAAGTTCCCGGTTCTCTGCGAACGCGAACCACCAAAGTTCGCCTGGAACCGTTCGCCGGCGAACCGTTCGGCCCATCTCTACTTTTTATATGCCATATGGTTATTATATTTGCATTTGTGCATAACTATTATTATTCATTTAGAAATTACAAGTTCCCAAAAGTACAGTTTTTTGCTTTGAGAGCGGACTTTGCATTTTATTCATAACTGGTTTTATTCATTATGTATTGAAGGCAGAAATGCTTTGAGTGTCTGTCTGTGTCCAGGAGAATCTGCACAGTCAGAGATTGTGTCACATTCCTAACTTGATACAATTAAGTAAACACAAGATAACATTATCTACACTTTGGATGCCTCCAGATTTCTCTGCACTGAACTTTGAAGTCCTTTGAATGCTGTTCTAGTAAAAAAAAAATGCTGGTTGTATATGATTTGCTGTAAATATTTTTTTTAGAGCAAATAACAAATGCTGGGTTTCATTCCCCTTTAAGGGGAAAAACCTCTTAATGGTGTATTCTCGCTAGTTTTCCTTTCTCACTGAAAATTGGCCAATCAAAATCTAGTTTGAGCACATCGCTTTAGTCAGTGAGGATTGCCCTGAGAATTCTCCCGAAGTGCAGTGAAGATTTTATTTGGCCTATCCTGGACCTCATCTATAAATACAATCTCCCAAAACCCATTATTCTTACGTTTTAAATCTATTACTTCTCTCATTCTTAGATATCCAAATCTTCCACTTGGGTTTGGCCAAAAACGCATCAAATTAAGCCATAATCTCTACTGTAATACGTATCTGTGCAGACAGTTTAGCCTCGTTCGGAAAAGTCCCCCTACGTTTCCCAGCAAAAATTAGTTTGGAAATGCAGAGGAGAGATTTTGACTTACGACGGTGCCTTGTGTCCAAGATTTAAGTCTGATCTGCGGTGATGGCCCCCCGAATACAAACTGTGCTGCTCTCTCTCTCTCTCTCTCTCTCTCTCTTTCCAGGACTGGGTTATTTTAATATCCTTACCTCATATATTAATGCCTGTCAGGGCCTTATTCCAGCACAGTCCCCTCTATTTTTTGAAGATGAAGTTTTTCCAAGAAAAAAAAAATGACTTTTAACAAATTGCCTTGGCTGACAAAGGTTGGAGTCGCACTCGGTGTCTGGGCAGAGTGGAAACGCTGGAAATCCCTCCTCATCTCTCATCGATTTTATGGATTTTTTTTTAATGTACTAAGGATTTAAATGGGGATTTTGGTCCGATGGTTTAAGGAGTCACCCTACTCAAAATTGCCCGCCGATTTCTTCTCGGTAGAAACATCTCGGTCTTGTGCTTCCATGCTTAGAAACTCGCTGCAATACAAAGGAAAGTGAGGCATAGAGTGATGAGTCAAGTGTGAGCGGAACGTTTTGCAGGACATGTGCTGCAAGTCCCGCCCACGGAGGTATCGGAGCCACTCACAGGAAGCGAGTGGTTGTCTCTATTCAGTGACGCCTGCAATTTTTGAGGAGCCCTGGATACTGTACCAGCATAATATGCAGCCCTAAGGTATACTTAACTTTGTAGTCCACCAAATGTGCAAGTGCTTGTACTGTACCTCCAATGGGAGGACAGAGCTGCTCCTGTGCAGCAGGGAATGTACCAGGGCATGCTGGGATATTTCTAGGACAAGTGCTTGTACTGTACCTCCAATGGGAGGACAGAGCTGCTCCTGTGCAGAAGAGAATGTACCAGGGCATGCTGGGCCATTTCTAGGACAAGTGCTTGTACTGTACCTCCAATGGGAGGACAGAGCTGCTCCTGTGCAGCAGAGAATGTACCAGGGCATGCTGGGACATTTCTAGGACAAGTGCTTGTACTGTACCTCCAATGGGAGGACAGAGCTGCTCCTGTGCAGCAGAGAATGCACCAGGGCATGCTGGGCCATTTCTAGGACAAGTGCTTGTACTGTACCTCCAATGGGGGACAGAGCTGCTCCTGTGCAGCAGAGAATGTACCAGGGCATGCTGGGCCATTTCTAGGACAAGTGCTTGTACTGTACCACCAATGGGAGGACAGAGCTGCTCCTGTGCAGCAGAGAATGCACCAGGGCATGCTGAGCCATTTCTAGGACAGGTGCTTGTACTGTACCTCCAATGGGAGGACAGAGCTGCCCCTGTGCAGCAGAGAATGTACCAGGCCATGCTGGGATATCTCTAGGACAAGTACTTGTACTGTACCTCCAATGGGAGGACAGAGCTGCTCCTGTGCAGCAGGGAATGTACCAGGGCATGCTGGGCCATTTCTAGGACAAGTGCTTGTACTGTACCTCCAATGGGAGTACAGAGCTGCTCCTGTGCAGCAGAGAATGTACTAGGGCATGCTGGGATATTTCTAGGACAAGTGCTAGTACTGTACCTCCAATGGGAAGACAGAGCTGCTCCTGTGCAGCAGAGAATGCACCAGGGCATGCTGGGCCATTTCTAGGACAAGTGCTTGTACTGTACCTCCAATGGGAGGACAGAGCTGCTCCTGTGCAGCAGAGAACGTACCAGGGCATGCTGGGATATTTCTAGGACAAGTGCTTGTACTGTACCACCAATGGGAGGACAGAGCTGGTCCTGTGCAGCAGAGAGTGCACCAGGGAATGCTGGGCTATTTCTAGGACAAGTTCTTGTACTGTACCTGCAATCGGAGGCAGAGCTGCCCCTGTGCAGCAGAGAATGTACCAGGGCATGCTGGGATATTTCTAGGACAAGTGCTTGTACTGTACCTCCAATGGGAGGACAGAGCTGCTCCTGTGCAGCAGGGAATGCACCAGGGCATGCTGGGATATTTCTAGGACAAGTGCTTGTACTGTACCTCCAATGGGAGGACAGAGCTGCTCCTGTTCAGCAGAGAATGTACCAGGGCATGCTGGGATATTTCTAGGACAAGTGCTTGTACTGTACCTCCAATGGGAGGACAGAGCTGCTCCTGTGCAGCAGAGAATGTACCAGGGCATGCTGGGATATTTCTAGGACATGTGCTTGTACTGTACCTCCAATGGGAGGACAGAGATGGTCCTGTGCAGCACAGAGTGTACCAGGGCATGCTTGGCCATTTCTAGGACAAGAGCTTGTACTGTACCTCCAATGGGAGGACAGAGCTGGTCCTGTGCAGCAGAGAATGTACCAGGGCATGCTGGGATATTTCTAGGACAAGTGCTTGTACTGTACCTCCAATGGGAGGACAGAGCTGCTCCTGTTCAGCAGAGAATGTACCAGGGCATGCTGGGATATTTGTAGGACAAGTGCTTGTACTGTACCTCCAATGGGAGGTCAGAGCTGGTCCTGTGCAGCAGAGAATGCACCAGGGCATGCTGGGATATTTCTAGGATATGTGCTTGTACTGTACCTCCAATGGGAGGACAGAGCTGCTCCTGTGCAGCAGATAATGTACCAGGGCAGGCTGGGCCATTTCTAGGACAAGTGCTTGTACTGTACCTCCAATGGGAGGACAGAGCTGCTCCTGTGCAGCAGAGAATGTACCAGGGCATGCTGGGATATTTCTAGGACAAGTGCTTGTACTGTACCACCAATGGGAGGACAGAGCTGCTCCTGTGCAGCAGAGATTACACCAGGGCATGCTGGGCCATTTCTAGGACAAATGCTTGTACTGAATCTCCAATGGGAGGACAGAGCTGCTCCTGTGCAGCAGAGAATGCACCAGGGCATGCTGGGATATTTGTAGGACAAGTGCTTGTACTGCACCTCCAATGGGAGGACAGAGCTGCTCCTGTGCAGCAGAGAATGTACCAGGGCATGCTGGGATATTTGTAGGACAAGTGCTTGTACTGCACCTCCAATGGGAGGACAGAGCTGCTCCTGTGCAGCAGAGAATGCACCAGGGCATGCTGGGCCATTTCTAGGACAAGTTCTTGTACTGTACCTCCAATGGGAGGACAGAGCTGCTCCTGTGCAGCAGAGAATGTACCAGGGCATGCTGGGCCATTTCTAGGACAAGTGCTTGTACTGTACCTCCAATGGGAGGACAGAGCTGCTCCTGTGCAGTAGAGAATGTACCAGGGCATGTTGGGCCATTTCTAGGACAAGTGCTTGTACTGTACCTCCAATGGGAGGACAGAGCTGCTCCTGTGCAGCAGAGAATGTACAAGGGCATGCTGGGCCATTTCTAGGACAAGTGCTTGTACTGTACCTCCAATGGGAGGACAGAGCTGGTCCTGTGCAGCAGAGAATGTACCAGTGCATGCTGGGCTATTTCTAGGACAAGTGCTTGTACTCTACCTCCAATGGGAGGACAGAGCTGCTCCTGTGCAGCAGAGAACGTACCAGGGCATGCTGGGCCATTTCTAGGACAAGTGCTTGTACTGTACCTCCAATGGGGGACAGAGCTGCTCCTGTGCAGCAGAGAATGCATCGGATATTTCTAGGACAAGTGCTTGTACTGTACCTCCAATAGGAGGACAGAGCTGCTCCTGTGCAGCAGAGAATGTACCAGTGCATGCTGGGCTATTTCTAGGACAAGTGCTTGTACTGTACCTCCAATGGGAGGACAGAGCTGCTCCCGTGCAGCAGAGAATGCACCAGGGCATGCTGGGCCATTTCTAGGACAAGTGCTTGTACTGTACCTCCAATGGGAGGACAGAGCTGCTCCTGTGCAGCAGAGAATGTACCAGGGCATGCTGGGCCATTTCTAGGACAAGTGCTTGTACTGTACCTCCAATGGGAGGACAGAGCTGCTCCTGCACAGCAGAGAATGCACCCGGGCATGCTGAAACCATTTCTAGGACAAGTGCTTGTACTGTACCTCCAATGGGAGGACAGAGCTGCTCCTGTGCAGCAGAGAATGTACCAGGGTATGCTGGGATATTTCTAGGACAAGTGCTTGTACTGTACCTCCAATGGGAGGACAGAGCTGCTCCTGTGCAGCAGGGAATGTACCAGGGCATGCTGGGCCATTTCTAGGACAAATGCTTGTACTGTACATCCAATGGGAGGACAAAGCTGCTCCTGTCCAGCAGAGAATGTACCAGGGCATGCTGGGCCATTTCTAGGACAAGTGCTTGTACTGTACCTCCAATGGGAGGACAGAGCTGCTCCTGTGCAGCAGAGAACGTACCAGGGCATGCTGGGATATTTCTAGGACAAGTGCTTGTACTGTACCTCCAATGGGAGGACAGAGCTGCTCCTGTACAGCAGAGAATGCACCAGGGCATGATAGGATATTTCTAGGACAAGTGCTTGTACTGTACCTCCAATGGGAGGACAGAGCTGCTCCTGTGCAGCAGAGAATGTTCCAGGGCATGCTGGGCTATTTCTAGGACAAGTGCTTGTACTGCACCTCCAATGGGAGGACAGAGTTTGTCCTTTGCAGCGGAGAATGTGCCAAGGCATGCTGGGCCATTTCTAGGTCAAGTGCTTGTACTGTACCTCCAATAGGAGGACAGAGCTGCTCCTGTGCAGCAGAGAATGTACCAGTGCATGCTGGGCTATTTCTAGGACAAGTGCTTGTACTGTACCTCCAATGGGAGGACAGAGCTGCTCCCGTGCAGCAGAGAATGCACCAGGGCATGCTGGGCCATTTCTAGGACAAGTGCTTGTACTGTACCTCCAATGGGAGGACAGAGCTGCTCCTGTGCAGCAGAGAATGTACCAGGGCATGCTGGGCCATTTCTAGGACAAGTGCTTGTACTGCACCTCCAATGGGAGGACAGAGTTTGTCCTTTGCAGCGGAGAATGTGCCAAGGCATGCTGGGCCATTTCTAGGTCAAGTGCTTGTACTGTACCTCCAATAGGAGGACAGAGCTGCTCCTGTGCAGCAGAGAATGTACCAGTGCATGCTGGGCTATTTCTAGGACAAGTGCTTGTACTGTACCTCCAATGGGAGGACAGAGCTGCTCCTGTGCAGCAGAGAATGCACCAGGGCATGCTGGGCCATTTCTAGGACAAGTGCTTGTACTGTACCTCCAATGGGAGGACAGAGCTGCTCCTGTGCAGCAGAGAATGTACCAGGGCATGCTGGGCCATTTCTAGGACAAGTGCTTGTACTGTACCTCCAATGGGAGGACAGAGCTGCTCCTGCACAGCAGAGAATGCACCAGGGCATGCTGGGCCATTTCTAGGACAAGTGCTTGTACTGTACCTCCAATGGGAGGACAGAGCTGCTCCTGTGCAGCAGAGAATGTACCAGGGTATGCTGGGATATTTCTAGGACAAGTGCTTGTACTGTACCTCCAATGGGAGGACAGAGCTGCTCCTGTGCAGCAGGGAATGTACCAGTGCATGCTGGGCCATTTCTAGGACAAATGCTTGTACTGTACATCCAATGGGAGGACAAAGCTGCTCCTATCCAGCAGAGAATGTACCAGGGCATGCTGGGCCATTTCTAGGACAAGTGCTTGTACTGTACCTCCAATGGGAGGACAGAGCTGCTCCTGTGCAGCAGAGAACGTACCAGGGCATGCTGGGATATTTCTAGGACAAGTGCTTGTACTGTACCTTAGAGATGGGAAGTTCGGATCTTTTCAATGATCCGGATGATTCGAATCGGATCATTGAAGAGATCCGGATCTTTGATTCGAATCTCGGATCATTTTACTACCGGAAGCATTCGGGGGTGAAATGAACAGCAGGACAGGTCTGTGGACAGGAGAAGGGGAGGGGGGTGGACACACAGAGAAGGGGAGAAGATGGACAGAGGGCAGGGAGTGGACAGGGAAGGGAGGAGGGACGAGCAGAGAGCAGAAATTTTTGCACGTAATACCCACATGCTGAAGTCATATGCTTTACATATATTTCACCTATATGTTCATCTGTACACTTTGAAAGAAAAGGTCGCACAGTGAAAGAAAGCATTCCCAGAAGATAAGTGCAGCTGTTTAGTGCCGAGTGCAGGAGGACAGTGGTGCTCAGCAGAGCTCGAATATTCGAGTAGTTCGAATATTCGAGCTCTTTTTCAGCTATTCGAGCTCGGTATTCGAGCTCCGAATAGCTGGAGCTATTCGAATGGGCTATCCGAGTACACTCGAATAGCCCATTCACTATTCGAGCTATTCGAGCCACCCGGCGCTATTCGAGCTCGGTACCGAGCTCGAATAGCGTCATAGCCCAGATTGATGTCCTTAGAGCCAATCAGAGGGCTCCCAGGCCCTCTGACGGCAGTCAATCACAGAGGGGGACCCTGGCCAGCCCCTACCCTATAAATAGCGGCCGCCATGTTCCGTTTCTCCATGCTTGCCTGAGACTTGTACAGAGAGAGAGTTGCTCCTTTGTGCTTTGGCTTAGCAAGTGCTCTATTGTGGTCATTTACCTAGCGTTTTTGCTCACCTACACCTGCCATATACACCTATATTGTTGTTAGTTAGATAGACATTGTATTTTAGTTAGTAGCTTGTGTGTTACATTAGAGACAGGCAGCTGCTGCAAGCTTACAGGTTTAGGCCTCAGGGGGGCCTTGCCCAGAGCCGGGACAAGGTCCTCCAGCACCCAAGGCTGAGACACCAAAGTGCACCCCTCCATCCCTCCCACCCCAGCCGTCACACACTGATTGCTATTAGACTAAGAGGGCCACAGGGCCCACAACCTCCCCAACGCCTTAATATCTAGTTATATGGCTTGCAGTCACTGCCATGTATCCCCTTTTCTTATTTATTTCTGCTTCATACACAATTAGGAATGACAGCTGAATGAATTCTGCGCCCCCTCCTACACTGCGCCCTGAGGCTGGAGCCTCTCCAGCCTATGCCTCGGCCCGGCCCTGGCCTTGCCTCTGTGGGCAGCTTTCCTTTGTTTATTTCTCTCATATTCTATACCAGTATTTCTGCTGTCCTTTACTAATAGTATTGTAGTTATACTGTACTAGGAGTAGGACACTCACTGACTGTCACTGTTTATAGGCTACTAGCTAGCTCCTGCGTGTGTGCACTCACTCACTGTCTGTGTGTACACACACTCTATTTCCTTCTCATTACTGTTTGATTATTGTTAGTTGTACTTACTTACTACTTACTCTTACTGTACCCGTAGGGACACTCACTGTCACTGTTCATATAGGCTACTACTACCTCCTGCGTGTGCGCACTCACTGTCTGAGTGTACACACACAACACACACTCTATTTCCTTCTGATCGCTGATTGATTATTGTAATTAGTTAGTTCTACTTACTGTTACTACTTGTACTTACTCACTCTTACTGTACTAGGAGTCTAGGACACTGAGTCACTGTGTTCATAGGCTACTAGCTCCTGCCTGCGTGCACTCACTGTCTGAGTGTACACACACCCACACTCCATTTCCTTCTGATCGCTGATTGATTATTGTAATTAGTTAGTTCTACTTACTGGTGTTACTACTTACTCTTACTGTACTAGGAGTCTAGGACACTCAGTCACTGTGTTCATAGGCTACTAGCTCCTGCCTGCGTGCACTCACTGTCTGAGTGTTCACACACCCACACTCCATTTCCTTCTGATCGCTGATTGATTATTGTAATTAGTTAGTTCTTCTTACTGTTACTACTTACTCTTACTGTACTAGGAGTCTAGGACACTCAGTCACTGTGTTCATAGGCTACTAGCTCCTGCGTGCGTGCACTCACTGTCTGAGTGTACACACACCCACACTCCATTTCCTTCTGATCGCTGATTGATTATTGTAATTAGTTAGTTCTACTTACTGTTATTACTTACTCTTACTGTACTAGGAGTCTAGGACACTCAGTCACTGTGTTCATAGGCTACTAGCTGCTGCGTGCGTGCACTCACTGTCTGAGTGTACACACACCCACACTCCATTTCCTTCTGATCGCTAATTGATTATTGTAATTAGTTAGTTCTTCTTACTGTTACTACTTACTCTTACTGTACTAGGAGTCTAGGACACTCAGTCACTGTGTTCATAGGCTACTAGCTCCTGCGTGCGTGCACTCACTGTCTGAGTGTACACACACCCACACTCCATTTCCTTCTGATCGCTGATTGATTATTGTAATTATTTAGTTCTACTTACTGTTATTACTTACTCTTACTGTACTAGGAGTCTAGGACACTCAGTCACTGTGTTCATAGGCTACTAGCTCCTGCGTGCGTGCACTCACTGTCTGAGTGTACACACACCCACACTCCATTTCCTTCTGATCGCTGATTGATTATTGTAATTAGTTAGTTCTACTTACTGTTATTACTTACTCTTACTGTACTAGGAGTCTAGGACACTCAGTCACTGTGTTCATAGGCTACTAGCTCCTGCGTGCGTGCACTCACTGTCTGAGTGTACACACACCCACACTCCATTTCCTTCTGATCGCTGATTGATTATTGTAATTAGTTAGTTCTACTTACTGTTATTACTTACTCTTACTGTACTAGGAGTCTAGGACACTCAGTCACTGTGTTCATAGGCTACTAGCTCCTGCGTGCGTGCACTCAGTGTCTGAGTGTACACACACCCACACTCCATTTCCTTCTGATCGCTGATTGATTATTGTAATTAGTTAGCTCTTCTTACTGTTACTACTTACTCTTACTGTACTAGGAGTCTAGGACACTCAGTCACTGTGTTCATAGGCTACTAGCTCCTGCCTGCGTGCACTCACTGTCTGAGTGTACACACACTAAATTTACTTGTGATTACTACTGATTATTGTAACTGCTAGTTGTACTTCCTGACTGTTACTACTTACTTACTGTACTAGGGGACACTCACTCAGTCACCTCACCAACCAACCCACTCCATTAAAGTACCCCACTTTTCACCCGCCCTTTTAAAAAACTTTTGTCTATACGCCCAAAACATTGAAGATGTCTGGAAGTGGCAGCCAGCGCGGTTTGGGCAAGGGGAAGGGCAGCAAGGGAATCAGGAGGAGAGGGAGCAGCATTGTGGCAAGCCGCGGCCGCGGGCGCGCCACCATGCACAGTTCCGCAGCAGCAGCAGCAGCGTCAGTGGCTAACATTCCTCCCATAGCCACTGGCCGTGGACGCCTTGGGCGCCGCCCAGCAGGAGCATCTGCAACTCACGCTGCAGAGACACAGCAGCAGCAGCGTGTAGCACCTGCTCCGATTTTCCTCCAGCCGGGTCGGAAACGTCCCATTGAGGAAAAGGATGCAGACACTGTGGTGCAACTCATGACGGAGGATGAGCAGCCCGCCATCAGCTCTGCATCCGAGGCCTCCACCCTCACCACCACCACCACCACCACCCCTGTTCGCAGCAGCCGCCCAGCAGGGTCTGGGGAGGAGGCCAGTTCACCGTCAGTCGCCGACCTCTCATTCAGCACTCTTTTGACCCCAGGCATGATGAGTCAATTGTCTGCTGTTGTTGGCGATTTTGAGGAGGAGATGCTGATGGGCACTTTGGGGGATGAGGGATTGGACAGCAAGACTGTGGCGACAGTCAAGCAGCCCATCCATGCATCAGGAGAGGAGTTTGGGGGGTCATCATCCCAGCAGGACATGTTTGAGGAGGGGGAGGATGATGTTGATGACCCGGTGACAGACAGAGACTGGGTGCCACCACCTCCAGGGGATGTCGTCCTCAGCAGCTCGGAGGAGGAGGAGGATGCGCTTGTGGGCCTTGCAAGGAGGCGCATCATTGCAAGCATTGGCAGCGACCCACAGCCTGCTGGTGTCTCAGGCTCAGCAGCAGCAGCAGCAGCATCAGCCAGTACCACCACCAGCCGCACCCAAGCCCCCCCCCCAACCACCACAGGGAGACAGGCAGCAGCGCTTCCATGCCGTAGGGGGATGTTTCTGTCACCAATCTGGCGCTTTTTCACCATGCCCACTGTGTACAGCAAGTACGCCACTTGCAACCACTGTCAGCGGAAGTTGAGCAGAGGTGCAGACCCCTTAAAGTTCAGCACCAGCTCGCTGATCAACCACCTTGCGGCTAAACATTTCCACCAGCATGAGGAGTTCCAGAGGCTGAAGGTATCTGGTGCTGGCAGTGGCACCACACCCATCACTGCACAGCCTTCAGCAGCAGCAACAGCAGCCACCCGCCCTCCTGCTCCTCCAGCAGCACCAGCAGGAGTGCGGAAACGCACTGCTCCTCCCCCCTCTGCAACTCCTGCCGCCGACACTGAGGCCTGTTCTGGCAGCCAGTCCTCAGTGGCCTCCTCCGCTGTGTCTGGTGATTCCCGTGTCAGCAAAAGGCCACGCCAGAGCCTTTTGAGCGAGTCCTTCCAGGGGGTGGTTAGGGCTCTGCCTCCCAGCAGCCGTCGCGTGCGGCAGCTGAACGGCTTGCTGGCACGGGCCATGTGCTCCCAACTCCTGCCGTACACGCTCGTGCAGGAGGGGAGCGACATGCGGGCGCTGCTTGCTTGTGCAGCCCCAGACTGGCAGCTCCCCAGCAGACACTTTTTCTCCCGCAAGGCCATTCCAGCACTGCACCGCTTTGTGATGGCCAATGTGGAGCGAGGGCTGGAGCACGCGGTTGGTGAAAGGGTCCACGTCACCATGGACTCCTGGAGCAGCCGCTTCGGGACAGGCCGCTACCTGTCCTTCACTGTCCACTGGGTCAGCTTGGTGGAAGGGGGTGAAGATGGGAGAGCAGCAGCGGGCACAGCAGCAGCAGCAACACAGTGGGTGGTGCCACCCCGCAGGGTCAGGGGAACTGCAGCGGGTTCCTCCGATCCTCTGCCATCCTCCGCCACACCTGGCCAAACCCCCCGCCTCAGCAGCAGCGTGAAGGCCCGCCACTGCCAAGCGCTGCTGCACTTGGTCAGCCTTGGCAAGACCAAGCTGACGGCAGCCCACGTGTTGGCCAAACTCCAGGAGCAGGAGAGGATTTGGCTGACCCCCAGAGGCCTCAGAGTCGGAGAGGTGGTGTCCGACAATGGGGCCAATCTGGTTGCTGCCATAGACAGGGGAAACCTGACCCACATCCCCTGTCTTGCCCACGTGCTGAACCTGGTGGTGCAGAAGTTCCTGCGCACCTACCAGGGGATGGGCGAACTGCTGGAAACGGCAAGGAATGTTGTGCGTCACTTCCGGCGCTCGGCTGCAGCCTGTGCGAGCCTGGAAGACGTGCAAAAGGAGCTGGATCTGCCACGCCATCGGCTGATCATTGACGTTCCGACTCGCTGGAACTCCACCCTGGCGATGTTGGAGCGTCTGGTTGAACAGAGGCACGCTGTCAACCAGTACCTTGCCCTGGCCACTGTTTCCGCAGCTCGGAGAAGGGACAAGACCAGCAACATCCCGTCCATCGTCCCCGATGATGACTGGAGGCACATGCAGCAGGTGTGCTTTGTGCTGGCTCCCTTCCTGCAGGCCACAAACATGGTGAGAAGGGACCATGCTATGGTCTGCGAGTGGGTGCCCCTGGTTTCTCTGCTGAACAGGGCCCTCGATGGTTTGCTGGAACAGGGAGCGGCAGCCTTGGACCAGCAGGAGCGGCAACCAGCTGCGCAGTCCACCTCTGAGGGGGAGGAGGAGGAGGACTTGGTGGAGGTCCCTGACCTGGCTGCTGATGAGGGGGATCAGCACAGCGCAGCTGAGTTGGTGCGGGGGTGGAGAGAGGATGAGGCGGCAGAGGAGGAGGATGAGGACAGCACTGACGTCGATGTGCCAGCAGACGTGGCCCGCCTCTTCCCAATGGCAGCGCACATGCTGGCGTGCCTGCGCAGGGACCCCAGGGTGATCCAGATGAAGCAGAGGGAGGACATCTGGATCAGCATGATGTTGGACCCACGCCTCAAGGGGAAGTTGAGCCAGTTCCTGCCGCCTGCAGGAGGAGACCCAGCGCAACAAATAAGGAGCTTGCAGCAGGCCCTTGTTGAGCGCTTGGAGGAAGCCTTCCCCCAGCCTTCCACCCCCACTGTCCAGCAGCCAGCACAGAGGCAGCAGCAGGTGCCTGCATCCAGCAGCAGCAAGCGCCCCACAGACCTGCTGTCTCTCAGCCACGAGCTCTACAGGACTGTAGAGGCTCCGGCAGCAGTGACTAGAGAGGAGATGCATGCAGCAGCATCCTCCTCCGGTCACAGCCAGCGCCTGACCCGCATGGTGGCTGACTACATGGGGTCGTACAGCGGGCTTGACAGCGATGCCCCTGTTGATCCCATGGAGTATTGGGTCAAGCGCATGGAGATCTGGAGCGAGCTAGCGCAGTACGCCCTGGAAGTGCTGTCCTGCCCCCCTTCCAGCGTGCTGTCCGAGCGCTGCTTCAGTGCAGCTGGTGGCGTGGTCACCGAGAAACGCTCACGTCTGTCTCACAAGTCTGTGGACAGACTGACGTTTCTCAAGATGAACCAGGCGTGGGTGGAAGGCGAGTTCCTGGCCCCTGTTGTCGGCGAGAGGGGGACATGAACTGGCTGCCGGAACCATCGTTAATGTGCCTTACCACCCTTTACCACCTCCTGGCTCCTGCTCACTAAGCCAGCCTGGTTCACTTTGACTATTACGTCGCCTGCAGCCACACATTTTACACCTACAGTGGGCTGCTGTGTACTGCCCTTCTGCTGTCTGTCTGTGTTTCCCACTGCCAGGGTACACAGAATGACCTTCTTCTGCTGCCACTCTGCCACCAGCTATTACGTCAAACAATAGCTATATTGGTTGCAAAACCGAAACCAAACAAACCATTAAAAAAAAAAAAGGTTTAATTTTTCTGAGGTGCCCGGGTTGAAAACTGTGTTGTTCCAGTTGTGTATTGGACACAATGTGGGCTGCACGACCGCTGTCTGGGACCTCCTGTTGTGTTTATTTACGGCCCTGGTATCACCGCTAGGTACCAGGGCTATTATGTCACGCTGCCTACCTGCTGCCACACTCACACTGCTCCTCCATACCTCCTCCTGCTGCTGCTGCTGCTGTCTGTCTGTGTTTTCCACTGCCAGGGTACACAGATGATTTACCTTCTGCTGCCACTCTGCCACCAGCTATTACGTCAAACAATAGCTGCTCGCCTACTCCTCCATTCCTCCTCCTGCTGCTGCTGTCTGTCTGTGTTTCCCACTGCCAGGGTACACAGAATTACCTTCTTCTGCTGCCACTCTGCCACCAGCTATTACGTCCAAAAATAGCTAAATTGGTTGTAAAACCAAAAACCAAAAAACCATTAAAAAAAAAAAAAGGTTTAATTTTTCTGAGGTGCCCGGGTTGAAAACTGTGTTGTCCCAGTTGTGTATTGGACACAATGTGGGCTGCACGACCGCTGTCTGGGACCTCCTGTTGTGTTTATTTACGGCCCTGGTATCACCGCTAGGTACCAGGGCTATTATGTCACGCTGCCTACCTGCTGCCACACTCACACTACTCCTCCATTCCTCCTGCTGCTGCTGTCTGTCTGTGTTTCCCACTGCCAGGGTACACAGAATTACCTTCTGCTGCCACACTGCCACCAGCTATTACGTCAAACAATAGCTGCTCACATAATTACTCTCCTCCATTCCTCCTCCTGCTGCTGCTGCTGTCTGTCTGTGTTTCCCACCGCCAGGGTACACAGATTTACCTTCTGCTGCCACTCTGCCACCAGCTATTACGTCAAAAAATAGCTATATATCTGTGTAATTGGTTGTAAAACCAAAACTACAAAACCATTACAAAAAAAGGTTTAATTTTTCTGAGGTGCCCGGGTTGAAAACTGTGTTGTCCCAGTTGTGTATTGGACACAATGTGGGCTGCACGACCGCTGTCTGGGACCTCCTGTTGTGTTTATTTACGGCCCTGGTATCACCGCTAGGTACCAGGGCTATTATGTCACGCTGCCTACCTGCTGCCACACTCACACTACTCCTCCATTCCTCCTGCTGCTGCTGTCTGTCTGTGTTTCCCACTGCCAGGGTACACAGAATTACCTTCTGCTGCCACACTGCCACCAGCTATTACGTCAAACAATAGCTGCTCACATAATTACTCTCCTCCATTCCTCCTCCTGCTGCTGCTGCTGTCTGTCTGTGTTTCCCACCGCCAGGGTACACAGATTTACCTTCTGCTGCCACTCTGCCACCAGCTATTACGTCAAAAAATAGCTATATATCTGTGTAATTGGTTGTAAAACCAAAACTACAAAACCATTACAAAAAAAGGTTTAATTTTTCTGAGGTGCCCGGGTTGAAAACTGTGTTGTCCCAGTTGTGTATTGGACACAATGTGGGCTGCACGACCGCTGTCTGGGACCTCCTGTTGTGTTTATTTACGGCCCTGGTATCACCGCTAGGTACCAGGGCTATTATGTCACGCTGCCTACCTGCTGCCACACTCACACTACTCCTCCATTCCTCCTGCTGCTGCTGTCTGTCTGTGTTTCCCACTGCCAGGGTACACAGAATTACCTTCTGCTGCCACACTGCCACCAGCTATTACGTCAAACAATAGCTGCTCACATAATTACTCTCCTCCATTCCTCCTCCTGCTGCTGCTGCTGTCTGTCTGTGTTTCCCACCGCCAGGGTACACAGATTTACCTTCTGCTGCCACTCTGCCACCAGCTATTACGTCAAAAAATAGCTATATATCTGTGTAATTGGTTGTAAAACCAAAACTACAAAACCATTACAAAAAAAGGTTTAATTTTTCTGAGGTGCCCGGGTTGAAAACTGTGTTGTCCCAGTTGTGTATTGGACACAATGTGGGCTGCACGACCGCTGTCTGGGACCTCCTGTTGTGTTTATTTACAGCCATGGTATCACCGCTAGGTACCAGGGCTATTATGTCACGCTGCCTGCCTCATTGACTGCATGCTGCCACACACTCATCCTCCTCCTCCTGCTGCTAAATTTACCTCCTGCTGTCTGTGTGTTTCCACTGCCAGGGAGCACATACAATGGCGCTTCCAACATGCGTGCGCCACCAGCTATTTGTTGTTACGCTCAAAAATAGCTGCATTTCTTTAAAAAAAAAAAAAATGAAAAGAGAAATAAGTGACGAAGAAGACGATATAGAAGAAGATGAAGATGATGAAGAAGAAGAAGAAGAAGAAGATGAAGAAGATGAATAAGAAGAAGAAGAAGAAGAAGAAGAAGATGAAGAAGATGAAGAAGAAGATGAAGAAGATGAAGATGAAGAAGAAGATGAAGAAGATGAAGAAGAAGAAGAAGAAGATGAAGAAGATGAAGATGAAGAAGATGAAGAAGAAGATGAAGAAGATGAAGAAGATGAAGAAGATGAAGAAGAAGATGAAGAAGATGAAGATGAAGAAGATGAAGAAGATGAAGATGAAGAAGATGAAGAAGAAGAAGAAGAAGATGAAGAAGAAGAAGAAGATATAGAAGAAGAAGAAGAAGATATAGAAGATAAAGAAGAAGAAGAAGAAGAAGTATATACAGTACTGAACAAAATTCTGGACACAACTTCTCTTTTCACCTTTTTTTTTTTTTAAAGGAACATCCCCACATAATCACTTGCTGTTGTCACTTGGAAAAAAATATGTTTCTTGCTTCATTAACCCTCAAAACAAGTGTTGGGAAGCTATTTAAGGCCAATTCGAATAGTCAGCTCGAATAATGAGCTCGAATACCGACTCGAATAGTGAGCTCGAAGTCCGAGGTCGAATCGAATAGTAAAATTTATTCGACTCGAATATTCGACTGACCTCGAATAATTTACTATTCGAATTCGACCAAACTCGAATTTTAAAAAGGGGTATTTGAGCACCACTACAGGAGGATCATATTATGCTGCAGTCACAGTGCCTGCAAAGTTACTGAGCTGTGCTGAGCTGAGCCAAAAGCTTCCAATGTGTTCACTGTGCAGCACTAAGGAACAGCCAGCCTATAATGGGCAGCACATTGCAGCCAGTATGTGTGCTCTACACATATCTGGCAGTGGCACCCATGTCCCCTCTCTCTCATCTACCTGTCTCCCTGCAAGGCTGCCTCCCATACAACAGAGCGATCCATCTCAGCTCTGCTTCCAGGACCCCGCTGCCCGCTGAGAGGGGGCGTGTCGCTCCTGGCCCCGCCCCTTTTGCGATCCGAATCACTCATTTTGATGATTCGGATGATCGACTCATAAAATAGATTCGGATCAAAGATCCGAATCGTTCATGATCCGGACAACACTACTGTACCTCCAATGGGAGGACAGAGCTGCTCCTGTACAGCAGAGAATGCACCAGGGCATGCCGGGCCATTTCTAGGACAAGTGCTTGTACTGTACGTCCAATGGCAGGACAGAGCTGCTCATGTTCAGCAGGGAATGTACCAGGGCATGCTGGGCCATTTCTAGGATATGTGCTTGTACTGTATCTCCAATGGGAGGACAGAGCTGCTCCTGTGCAGCAGAGAATGTACCAGGGCATGCTGGGATATTTCTAGGACAAGTGCTTGTACTGTACCTCCAATGGGAGGGCAGAGCTGCTCCTGTGCAGCAGAGAATGTACCAGGGCATGCTGGGACATTTCTAGGACAAGTGCTTGTGCTGTACCTCCAATGGGAGGACAGAGCTGCTCCTGTGCAGCAGAGAATGTACCAGGGCATGCTGGGCCATTTCTAGGATATGTGCTTGTACTGTATCTCCAATGGGAGGACAGAGCTGCTCCTGTGCAGCAGAGAGTGTACCAGGGCATGGTTGGATATTTCTAGGACAAGTGCTTGTACTGCACCTCCAATGGGAGGACAGAGCTGCTCCTGTGCAGCAGAGAGTGTACCAGGGCATGGTTGGATATTTCTAGGACAAGTGCTTGTACTGCACCTCCAATGGGAGGACAGAGTTTGTCCTTTGCAGCGGAGAATGTGCCAGGGCATGCTGGGTCATTTCTAGGATAATTTATGATATAGTAAACTTTTTTTCCCGGTCCCTTGAGGCTCATACACACGTCCAACTTAATGCACAACCAACCGCACAACATGACCAACCACACAACGAGTTGCTTACCTGACAAGTACGTACACACGCCAACCAACTAAACAACCAACTCACTTAAAGAGAGTCTGAAGATTTTTAAAAATCCTCTAATTAGTAGACTTTTATGCAAAGCAGTATCAGCCTAGCTAATACGCTGCATTCCCGCGGCAGAACGAGTTAATTAAAACCCCCAAATCACTGGGGCAAAATTTGGGGAGCGCTTTTGGGGTTTAATTACCTCGTTCTGCCGCGGGAATGTGGCGTTTTAGCTAGGCTGATAGTGCTTTACATACAGTAACTGTCTAATAAAAAGAGGATTTTTAAAAGGCTTCAGACTTAAATACTTTGCGTGCAAACTAAATGACAAACGTCACAACATGTCCGCATTCAAAAACAATAAAGTTGTTCAGAAGACTTGTACACACATTCCAACCTACATGATAGTTGCGCCGGTTGATCCTCCGGTCGGATCTGGCAAACAACCTGCTATCAGGTGGTCATCTGGTTGTTTGTCAGCCGTACACACGCCCAACTTCTCTTCCAACAGACAAGTATGGAAGATAGTAGCACAGATTGTTGGTAGGTGTGTATGTATGAGCCTTACTATAACGCGATTATACTGTTATAAATATAATAAAAAGTAATTAGCCCAACATGTTTGCACAGAATGTGCATTCTGCTATCTTTCTTAAAACCTTTTTTTTTGTCTCTTCTGCAAGGTGACATTTTAAAGCAAAATATCGATAATTGAAGATGCGCAATTTTCAAAGCTCCTGCCCCTTTAATGACCACACAGAGAGGACTACAGCGCAGTCAGGGACCAGATCACCCAAGCTGTATATTATGTGTAAAGGAAAAAATGCAATAATAAAATAATAATAATAAAATAAGCAGCGGCTGGCGTTGTTGCTGCGCATGATGTCACCCGCGTTACACGATGCACTGTATTTGGATACAGTCTCAGAAGGGCAGTGTGGCCTTCTTATAGCTGCATTCTTCCGCTGATAAGTGCGGAGTTGCCTAGCGCTGCTTGTGTTGTGTTTTTATCAGGTCGGGGAAGGTATTTGGAGGGGCAGAGCAGGCCTGGAATTTGCCCTGTGACTACAGTTGGCAGGGTGATTTAAATACATCCGCGTTGATACTCGTTTAGTTTTAATGACGGGCGCTTGGGCGTGGCGGTCTGCACTGTCACTGTAAAGAGTTTTGTGAATTAAATTAGGCTAATCTCCTGGCATGCTGCACTTAAAGGGCACCGGTCGGGATTGGACTGTTTTTAGGTGCATTGTTATGCAATTTATAATTCATTTAGATTTGTGATTGTGCTGCAACCCTGTGAGCTGCTAACCTTATGCTGATATCACAGGAGGCCCATCTAAGGTCTGACAGCTGCTGCCCTGTCAGCTGCCAGCTGTATGCTGATATCATAGGAGGCCCATCTAAGGTCTGACAGCTGCTGCCCTGTCAGCTGCCAACTGTATGCTGATAGCAAAGGAGGCCGCTCTAAGGTCTGACAGCTGCTGCCCTGTCAACTGTCAGCTGTATGCTGATAACACAGGAGGCTGCTCTAAGGTCTGACAGCTGCTGCCCTTTCAACTGTCAACTGTATTCTGATAACACAGGAGGCTCCTTCTAAGGTCTGACAGCTGCCAACTGTATTCTGATAACACAGCAGGCTGGTCTAAGGTCTTGACAGCTGCTGCCCTGTAAACTGCCAACTGTATGCTGATAACACAGGAGGCCGCTCAAAGGTCTGACAGCTGCTGCCCTGTCAACTGCCAACTGTATGCTGATAGCAAAGGAGACCGCTCTAAGGTCTGACAGCTGCTGCCCTGTCAACTGTCAGCTGTATGCTGATAACACAGGATGCTGTTCTAAGGTCTGACAGCTGCTGCCCTTTCAACTGTCAACTGTATTCTGATAACACAGGAGGCTCCTTCTAAGGTCTGACAGCTGCTGCCCTGTCAGCTGCCAACTGTATTCTGATAACACAGCAGGCTGGTCTAAGGTCTTGACAGCTGCTGCCCTGTAAACTGCCAACTGTATGCTGATAGCACAGGAGGGACTTTCTAAGGTCTGACAGCTGCTGCCCTGTCAACTGCCAACTGTATGCTGATAACACAGGAGGCCGCTCAAAGGTCTGACAGCTGCTGCCCTACAGGCTGCCAACTGTTTGCTGATAACACAGGAGGCCCCTCTAAGGTCTTGGCAGCTGCTGCCCTGTCATTTGCCAACTGTATGCTGATAGCACAGGAGGCTGCACTAAGGTCTGACAGCTGCTGCCCTGTCATCTGCCAACCTTATGCTGATAGCACAGGAGGCCGCTCTAAGGTCTGACAGCTGCTGCCCTGTCATCTGCCAACTGTATTCTGATAACACAGCAGGCTGGTCTAAGGTCTTGACAGCTGCTGCCCTGTAAACTGCCAACTGTATGCTGATAGCACAGGAGGAACTTTCTAAGGTCTGACAGCTGCTGCCCTGTCAGCTGCCAACTGTATGCTGATAACACAGGAGGCCGCTCAAAGGTCTGACAGCTGCTGCCCTGCAGGCTGCCAACTCTATGCTGATAACACAGGAGGCCGCTTTAAGGTCTGATAGCTGCTGCCTTGTCAGCTGCCAACTTTATGCTGATAGCATAGGATGCCACTCTAAGGACTGACAGCTGCTGCCCTGTCAACTGCCAACTGTATTCTGATAACACAGGAGGCCACTCAAAAGTCTGACAGCTGCTGCCCTGCAGGCTGCCAACTGTATGCTGATAACACAGGAGGCCCCTCTAAGGTCTTGACAGCTGCTGTCCTGTCATCTGCCAACTGTTTGCTGATAGCACAGGAGGTCGCTCTAAGGACTGACAGCTGCTGCCCTGTCAACTGCCAACTGTATGCTGATAACACAGGAGGCCGCTTTAAGGTCTGACAGCTGCTGCCCTGTCATCTGCCAACTGTATGCTGATAACACAGGAGGCCGCTCTAAGGTCTGACAGCTGCTGCCCTGTCATCTACCAACTGTATGCTGATAATACAGGAGGCCGCTTTAAGGTCTGACAGCTGCTGCCGTGTCAGCTGCCAACCTTTTGCTGATAACACAGGAGGCCCCTATAAGGTCTTACAGCTGCTGCCCTGTCATCTGCCAACTGTATGCTGATAACACAGGAGGCCGCTTTAAGGTCTGACAGCTGCTGCCCTGTAAACTGCCAACTGTATACTGATAACACAGGAGGCCGCTCAAAGGGCTGACAGCTGCTGCCCTGTCATCTGCCAACTGTATGCTGATAACACAGGAGGCCGCTCTAAGGTCTGACAGCTGCTGCCCTGTCAACTGCCAACTGTATACTGATAACACAGGAGGCCGCTCAAAAGGCTGACAGCTGCTGCCCTGTCATCTGCCAACTGTATGCTGATAACACAGGAGGCCGCTCTAAGGACTGTCAGCTGCTGCCCTGTCATCTGCCAACTGTATGCTGATAACACAGGAGGCCGCTCTAAGGTCTGACAGCTGCTGCCCTGTCATCTGCCAACTGTATGCTGATAGCACAGGAGGCCGCTCTAAGGACTGACAGCTGCTGCCCTGTCATCTTCCAACTGTATGCTGATAACACAGGAGGCCGCTTTAAGGTCTGACAGCTGCTGCCCTGTCATCTTCCAACTGTATGCTGATAACATAGGAGGCCGCTCTAAGGACTGACAGCTGCTGCCCTGTCATCTTCCAACTGTATGCTGATAACACAGGAGGCCGCTTTAAGGTCTGACAGCTGCTGCCCTGTCATCTTCCAACTGTATGCTGATAACACAGGAGGCCGCTTTAAGGTCTGATAGCTGCTGCCTTGTCAGCTGCCAACCTTATGCTGATAGCATAGGAGGCCACTCTAAGGACTGACAGCTGCTGCCCTGTCAACTGCCAACTGTATTCTGATAACACAGGAGGCCGTTCAAAGGTCTGACAGCTGCTGCCCTGCAGGCTGCCAACTGTATGCTGATAACACAGGACGCTCTAAGGTCTGACAGCTGCTGCCCTGTCATCTGCCATCTGTATGCTGATACACAGGAGGCCGCTCTAAGGTCTGACAGCTGCTGCCCTGTCAACTGCCAACTGTATACTGATAACACAGGAGGCTGCTCAAAGGGCTGACAGCTGCTGCCCTGTCATCTGCCAACTGTATGCTGATAACACAGGAGGCCGCTTTAAGGTCTGACAGCTACTGCCCTGTCATCTGCCAACTGTATGCTGATAACACAGGAGGCCCCTCTAAGGTCTGACAGCTGCTGCCCTGTCATCTTCCAACTGTATGCTGATAACACAGGAGGCCGCTTTAAGGTCTGACAGCTGCTGCCCTGTCATCTGCCAACTGTATGCTGATAACACAGGAGGCCCCTCTAAGGTCTGACAGCTGCTGCCCTGTCATCTTCCAACTGTATGCTGATAACACAGGAGGCCCCTCTAAGGTCTGACAGCTGCTGCCCTCTCATCTGCCAACTGTATGCTGATAACACAGGAGGCCGCTTTAAGGTCTGACAGCTGCTGCCCTGTCATCTGCCAACTGTATGCTGATAACACAGAAGGCCCCTCTAAGGTCTGAGAGGGTGATGCTGCCTGATTAACCACTTTACCTTAACCTCATGACATGACAAGTTCTCCTGAAGGGCAGTCAGGTACATACAAAAAGGGCACCCAGAAATAGACACTAGTAGAATATTGGTAAAATGTATCAATGTTCTATTTAGCAGTACTAATTCTGATAGTAAATTCTGATAGGTTCTAATTCTGATAGTAAAATATCAGTAAATGATACCATTATCTTACTACAGCTGAGCCTAACCCTTTTCTCACGCAGAATCCTCCCTCTTTTTGTGTCCCTCACTTAGCTGTTTCTTGGCAGTGCACTTAAAGTGTACCTGAGATGAACAGTAAAACAAATGCATTCGTACTTACCTGGGGCTTCCTCTAGCCCCCTTCTGATCTGTCCCTCGTCACCGTCTTCCGTCTCCTAGATCATCTGTTATTGTTCCCGGTAACTTGGGCCAGTCAAGGCCAGTCGGTCTTCTGCTGTTGTAGCCCATCCGCCTCAAGGTTGTGCATGTTGTGGCTTCACAAATGCTTTGCTGCATACCTCGGTTGTAATGAGTGGTTATTTCAGTCAACGTTGCTCTTCTATCAGCTTAAATCAGTCGGCCCATTCTCCTCTGACCTCTAGCATCAACAAGGCATTTTCACCCACAGGACTGCCGCATACTGGATGTTTTTTTTTCTTTTCACACCATTCTTTGTAAACCCTAGAAATGGTTGTGCGTGAAAATCCCAGTAACTGAGCAGACTGTGAAATACTCAGACCGGCCCGTCTGGCACCAACAACCATGCCACGCTCAAAATAGCTTAAATCACCTTCCTTTCCCATTCGGACATTGAGTTTGGAGTTCAGGAGATTGTCTTGACCAGGACCACACCCCTAAATGCATTAAAGCAACTGCCATGTGATTGGTTGGTTAGATAACTGCATTAATGAGAAATTGAACAGGTGTTCCTAATAATCTTTTAGGTAGGTGTTTTTCAGTTCTGACAAAATCTCGTCAGAACTGAAAGGAATAGTTGTAAGAAGAAAATGGTGAGCGACTGAGAGGAACTGACAGCGAGGTAAATATGTAATATTCATTTTCAGGTTATGGGAGCCTCTGTTTCATTCTGTTGTTGTGGCAAGAATGGTTCCGGTAGATTCTGACACTCGGAATGGCTCACACATCTGTTGTACTCTACAGATGAGACAGTAACTGACGTCCTCCTGGAGGAACCTTAGTGATTTGGCAAAAGGCTAGCATGTGCATGCATTCCGACATAATTCTGTCATTTTACAGGATTAGGGAGATTAGCAATGATGGATTAAGCGATCTCTCGCGGGACCGCCAGGTCTGACTTAGCCAAAGTCGTTGTGTGCTAATATTGTACTGCGGTGGCGGTATCTCAGGAAGGGGATTTGTAGGCTTTTGGTACGGGTATCACATCTCCGCGGGTAATAAGTGCTGGGCGGAGCTACCAATCAGCAGGGCATCGAAATGGGCGCGACAAAGTGATACTTTTCAGAACTTCAACCATTTTTTTAAAACTTTATTTGAGAAGGCTTAGAACATCTGTCAGATTTAGTTGCGGATTTTGTATCATTCAGGGAGCGTTCTTTTCCCATGATTGAGCGGCACGGTGCAGGAAGTGACTGGCGGTGGTATGCTGGCCCATTGGGTCATCACAGGTGATTTTGGCGTATGCCCACCTTCTCAGTTAAAACAGCTGATTGCCTAATTGGCACTGTTTTAGTTGCCAAAGCTAAATGTAATTTTGCCTTCTTTAAAGGAGATATTTGTGATCATTCCAGAACTTTTGCACAGGACAGAAGGAAACCAGAGAGAAATACACCCTGTATGTATTTATCGAGTTTAGCTTGTCTAATTCTCCTTCATCTGTGACTAATCACAAGTGTAGTTTTATCTCTCAGCTGTGTCATCTGGCTGCCTCAGCACAGCAGAGCAGCTAATTTGTAAACACAGGATGCTAACCCTATGTCTGCATCCATGAATGCAGGAAGTAGACACGCTGCAGATTTCTTGCAGGATTCGTATCAGCTGTAACAAAAACATGTTTTTCTTTAAAGGTTATTATGCTGGTGCTTATCTTTTAGGGCAGAGAGGAAGCTCTGAGTTCAGGTCCACTTTAAAGAGGACCTGTAGTGAAAATAACATAATGAATAAAATTGCATATTTGTTTACAATATTTGTTTCTAGATTATTGAGTCAATGTTTGCCCATTGTAAAATATTTCCGTGATTTACATCCTGAAATGTATCACTGGTGGTGACATCTTTAGTTCTGCCAGGTTATCTGTACGGAATGTTCGTTACTGAGAGTTCTATGATTCTGCTTGCTTGGCAGTTGGAAAAAGCCATTATTTCCCACAATGCAATGAGGTTCACAGGCAGCAAACTGTCACCACAATATCAGCCATACAGACACCCCCCGATGATCTATTCAAGAAACGATCAAGATTTCTCATGGGAGAGGGGGTATCATCTACTGAGTGGGATGAAGTTCAATCCTGGGTTACAGTTCCTCTTTATCCTTTCTGGCATTATGGTTATTTCCAAGTTTGGGGTCTAAAAGCCGTGCAATTTCTTCACAATCTTTTAGACCCTAAAAACAAGGAAAACACACACCACAGAGAGATCAGCAGCAGCTCCTGCATATACAACTCACTCAGGCACGGGATTACCGCTCAGAGCTGCGGACTTCCATGCCGAGCCTGACTTGTATCAGAAGGACACAGAGGCATGTCATTGTGCAGAGAACATGCCTCTGTATCCTATTCAGATTTAAGGGTTCTCTTTAATGTGTAGTGTCCACCTCCCTCCCGTATACAGTTCCCTGGTGTCAAGTGGCCACCTCTCTCGCTTATAATGTTCCCTGGTGTCTAGTGGTCCCCCTCCTCTATACAGTTCCCTGGTGTCTAGCGACCCTCTTCCCTCCCCTATACAGTTCCCTGGTGTCTAGTGGCTCCCCTCCCTCCCCTATACCGTTCCCTGGTGTCTAGTGGTCCCCCTAACCCCCTCCCCTATATAGTTCCCCGATGTCTAGTGGTCCCCCTCCCCTATACAGTTCCCTGGTGTCTAGTGCCTCCTTCCTCCTCTATACAGTTCTCTGGTGTCTAGCGACCCTCTTCCCTCCTCTATACAGTTCCCTGGTGTCTAGTGACCCTCTTCCCTCCCCTATACAGTTCCCTGGTGTCTAGTGACTCCCCTCCCTCCCCTATATAGTTTCCTGGTGTCTAGTGGCTCCCCTCCCTCCCCTATACAGTTCCCTGGGGTCTAGTGCCTCCTTCCTCCTCTCTCTCTCTCTCTCTCTCTCTCTCTCTCTCTCTCTCTCTCTCTCTCTCTCTCTCTCTCTCTCTCTCTCTCTATATATATATATATATATATATATTTCCCTGGTGTCTAGTGACACCCCTCCATCCCCTATACAGTTCCCTGGTGTCTAGTGGCTCCCCTCCCTCCCCTATATAGTCCCCTGGTGTCTAGTGGTCCCCCTACCCTATACAGTTCCCTGGTGTCTAGTGCCTTTTTCCTCCTCTATACAGTTCCCTGGTGTCTAGTTGCTCCCCTCCCTCCCCTATATAGTTTCCTGATGTCTAATGATCCTCCCTCCCCTATACAGTTCCCTAGTGTCTAGTGGCTCCCCTCCCTCCCCTATATAGTTTCCTGATGTCTAATGGTTCTCCCTCCCCTATACAGTTCCCTGGTGTCTAGTGGCTCCCCTCCCTCCACTATACATTTCCCTGGTGTCTTCCCTCTCCCTTTCCTTAGTTCTGTCCCTCTCCCCAAATGGCTTCCCTGGTGATCTAGGCCTTCACCCCCAATATAGCTTCCCTGGAGGTCTAGAGCGGGCCAAACATAATGCAAAGTGGGGAAACCACCTGAGGGCCACATCTTCTGTCTGTGCCAGCCTGAGTTTGGCCTGTATGCTTTAGAGGGACACCTTAGCTGTAATAACACTGAAAGTTGCGCTCCTGCCTGCACTGTACTATATAAATAAAGCAGACAGGGAATGACGGCGGCGTCTGTTCCCACAGTCTGCGATGCAGCGAGGGCATCTAAGGCCAGGTAACTCCGCATCACTCAGAGATTATTCCTACTACAGGCTAAATGGCTTCTAATTAGCTTCTAACACTAACAGCTGTTGGCAGATGTTCTCGCTTCTGTTATCTGGAAATTCCAACACTAACAAACGTTCAAAAAAAGAAAAGGAGACTGGTGGAAACTGCGCATCCTATTTACTAAAGAGTGAAGTCTGAGTTCCGTCGATTATTCATCGCCTCCTCTGCGGACGGCGATGGGGGAGGGGGGGCTCCTGACTGAATGAACGCTTAAAAAGGGGAGCTTCAGCCTAAACCAACATACTATCACTAAGTTACATTAGTTATGTTAATTAAAATAGATAGGTAATATAATCTCTTACCCACCCTGTTTTAAAAGAAAAGGCAAATGTTTTTTGATTTCATGGGGGCAGCCATCTTTGTCATGGGGGCAGCCATCTTTTTGGTTGAAAGGAGGTGACAGGGAGCATGAGACTCAGTTCCAACTGCCCCGTGTCCTGATCACCCCTCCCAGCTGCGCTAGGCTTCAAATCTCAAATTCAAAATAAAAAAATTAAATTTGCGCCAAAACAGCAGAAGGAGAACAACAACAACATCATACATCCCATCATGCTTTGCACTGCATCAGGGGAAAAATGCCCGGGCAGTTTTCTTCAGTGCAGCTAAAAATGAGGCTTGGATAAGAAAAACAAATTTCTGATGCTGTGAAACTGTTAAAGAAACACCAAGCCTTTTCAGTGCTGCTGAGTAGATTTTTAGTCTGGAGGTTCACTTTAACCACTTAGGGGCGTTTGCCTTTTTTCCCAGCGCAGGCGATTTTCAAAATCCCCCACAAAACGCTTCTCTATAAGAAGGTTCATATCCGTGCGTCTCAGATTGCAAAGCGGTGCCTGTACCATTTTTGGGACGTTTTTTGCTACAATGTAAGGTATAGGAAGAGCGCTAAACGCTCACAAAACTGCTTTGTGCAGCGATTGCGTTCACGTTTTTTAGAATACATTGTATTATTTTCGGGTCAAAGAGTTCACTTCCTGACTTGCGTCAGGGAGTGAATTACAAAACCGCTCTGGAAAAGCTCTTTTACCAAAAACGCAGATCGCAGTGGAGCGCCAGTGGGGGGGGGACACGCACAAAATTGCAAAACGTTTGCGATTACGATTTTAGATGTGAACAAGGCCTTAATGACAACTGGATGTTTATGAACGTCCAGGGTATTTGTGGAGAGTGCACCACCAGTTTGTTACTAAATGAGGCCCATATGGTATTATCATGTTATAGGGGCACTATGGCGAAAAACTGTAAAATTTAAAATATGTGCAAACATATACAAATAAGTAGTAGCAGTAGGGTATTGTACCGTGTTAGCCATCCGTAAAAGCAAGAAGTTTTAAATCAGGATGATACCATTTATTGGCTAACTAAAAATGAATAAAAATAAGCAAGCTTTCGGCCTTGCAGCCTTCGTCGGTATTTATGCTTGAAAAAAAATATCTGTTTTCCCTTTTGATGTTGCATGTATATAAGCTGTCTGTACCACCAGCCTGCAAACTAACAGGATGTAAGCCCGACGAAGGCTGCAAGGCCGAAAGCTTGCTTATTTTTATTCATTTTTAGTTAGCCAATAAATGGTATCATCCTAATTTAAAACTTCTTGCATATACAAATAAGTACATTTTTTTTCAGAATAAAATGAGCCATAAGTTACTTTTCTCCTATGTTGCTGTCACTTACAGTCGGCAGTAGAAATCTGACAGAAGTGACAGGTTTTGGACTAGTCCATCTCTTCATAGGGGATTCTTAGCAAGGCTTTTATTCTTTATAAAGATATTCCTGAAAAAAAGACTTTAACAATGATGCTGAACAGCTTCCCTGCTTGCTACACAGTTTTTTGGCAGTTGAACAGAGCAACTGCCATTCACTAAGTGCTTTTGAAAATAAATATATCCCTGAGAATCCCCTATAAAGAGATGGACTAGTCCAAAACCTGTCGGTTCTGTCAGATTTCTACTACCTGTAGGTGACAGCAACATAGGAGTAAAGTCATTTATGGCTTATTTTACTCTGGAAGAAACATACTTCTTATCTGTATATGTTTGCACATATTTTATATTTTACAGTTTTTCGCTGTAGTGCCCCTTTAACTGCGACAAATTCTAGAATACATTTTGGTGTGCCTTAAGAGCTTGGACGCACATCACATAAAAAAATAGGTAGGGACAAACTCAATCCAATTTAAAGAAAGTCCTTTTCATAAATTATACTGTATATTGGTAGGTAGCCCCGCCCTCCCAATGATGCTTAGCCTAGGCTGATTAGTTATGCAGAATTCTCCTCCCAGAGGATTCTGGGTGATCAGGCATTTTCAGTAACCAATCATTCGGCAGAATGAAAATCAGGATAAGGAAAGATTTTACAATGGGCAAACACTGTCTAAATAATCTATAAGGCTAGGTCCATTGCAGATCGGATCCATTTAACCGGTTCAGCCCCACAGCGTCGAAAACCTCATGCATCCGAGCAACGTTCACCTCCCATTCATTCGCCAATAACTTTATCACTACTTATGACAATGAATTGATCTATATCTAATTTTTTCCGCCACTAATTAGGCTTTCTTTGGGTAGTACATTTTGCTAAGAATTATTTTTTTCTAAATCCATTTTAACAGGAATATTAAGAAAGACATGAAAAAAAAAATATTATTTCTCAGTTTTTGGCCATTATAGTTTGAAATTAATATACGCTACCGTAATTAAAACTTATGTATTTTATTTGCCCATTTGTCCCGGTTATTACACCGTTTAAATGATGTCCCTATCACAATTTATGGCGCCGATATTTTATTTGGAAATGAAGTGCATATTTTCAATTTGCGTCCATCGCTACTTACAAGCTTATAATTTAATAAAATATAATAAGGTACTCTCTTGACATGTATATTTAAAAAGTTCAGACCCTTAGGTAACCATTTATGTTGTTTTTGTTTTTTTTAATTATAATTTTTTTATTTATTTTTTTTATAAAAAAATGTATTTGGGTAATTTTTGGTGTGGGAGGGAAACAGCTTATTTTAAATGTAAAAGAATGTAATTGTTTAATAAAAAATTTATGTGGGTGTAGTTTACAATTTGGCCACAAGATGGCCACAGTCAAAAAAGTCCTGGATGCGAACGAACTCGCATCCAGGAACGAAAAAGAGGACGGGAAAAAATTTTTGGGCAGAAAGACGACGGTCTCTGATGAGAGATCGTCGTTTTTTCTGCAGGGGACATAGATCGGTGAATGGGAACTATATTCCCATTCACTGATCGGGGGGCTAGCAGCAGGCGGCGGGAGCACGCGCCATCGCGTGCACCGCACAACAGCAGAGCCCGCGCAGCAGCAGAGCCTATCTGGGCAAACATGCTCGTCCAGATAGGCTGAACTGGTTAAACGGATCCGTTTTTCTAAACTTTTTGTTTCTTCCTCCCGTTTTTCCTTAAAATGCCTTTTTTTGTAGCATAAGTTTCCAGTCCGTGGATATGTAAGCCCAGCTGTGGAAGGAGAGGCAACCGCCATGCTGGAGGGGTATAGCAGGTAGGACGGGGGTGGGGACGTTCCCCCCCCCCTCCCTCACCTGGGTCCCTGTCCCCTCTACCCCTCCAGCTAGTTTACAAAACTTGTTACAATGTATAATGGGAATGAAGAGTAGAGTTGGGCCGAACGGTTCGCCGGCGAACCTGGTTCGCGCGAACCTAGGTGGTTCGCGTGCGGGTACCGCACGCGAACTTTATTGCGGAAAAGTTCGCCCCATTGCGGTTCGCCCCATAATGCACTGAGGGTCAACTTTGACCCTCTACATCACAGTCAGCAGGCCCAGTGTAGCCAATTAGGCTACACTAGCCCCTGGAGCCCCACCCCCCCTTATATAGGCAGGCAGCGGCGGCCGTGGCCACTCGTGTGCCTGCATTAGTTAGAGTAGGGCGAGCTACTGCAGTCTCTCATAGGGAAAGATTAGTTAGCCTTAGCTTGTCCCTGGCTGCATACCTGTTCATTGATCCTGCCACTGCATACCTGTTCATTGATCCTGCCACTGCATACCTGTTCATTGATCCTGCCACTGCATACCTGTTCATTGATCCTGCCACTGCATACCTGTTCATTGATCCTGCCACTGCATACCTGTTCATTGATCCTGCCACTGCATACCTGTTCATTGATCCTGCCACTGCATACCTGTTCATTGATCCTGCCACTGCATACCTGTTCATTGATCCTGCCACTGCATACCTGTTCTGTGAACCCACCACTGCATACCTGTTCTGTTCAGTGGACCCGCCACTGTATACCTGTTTAGTGAACCCGCCACTGCATACCTGTTCTGTTCAGTGGACCCGCCACTGTATACCTGTTCAGTGGACCCGCCACTGCATACCTGTTCTGTTCAGTGAACCCGCCACTGCATACCTGTTCTGTTCAGTGGAGTTTGGTGTGTCAGTGTGAAGCAGTACCTTAATTACACTCCCTGATTGATGTATACACATGCAAGATGTTTTAAAGCACTTTAGGCCTGTCATTTAGCATTCAATGTGATTTCTGGCCTTAAAACGCTGCTTTGCGTCAAATCCAGATTTTTCCCGGTGACTTTTGGCGTGTATCCCACTCCGCCATGCCCCCCTCCAGGTGTTAGACCCCTTGAAACATCTTTTCCATCACTTTTGTGGCCAGCATAATTTTTTTTTTTTTTCAAAGTTCGCATCCCCATTGAAGTCTATTGCGGTTCGCGAACTTTAACGCGAACCGAACCTTCCGCGAAAGTTCGCGAACCCGGTTCGCGAACCTAAAATCGGAGGTTCGGCCCAACTCTAATGAAGAGGAGCTTACCTACTACTATTCCCCCCTTCGGTTCATGATATTCATGAGGTTCTTCATAATGAATTGATTCATTGAAAAGAGCTGAACTTCCCATCACTACGGGTCACTGCCTGCAATGCCATCCGCTATACTTTGTAGGGCAGCATTGCAGGCAGTGACACTAATGATGGGAAGTTTGGCTCTTTTCCATGAATCAATTCATTATGGAGAACCGGATCATGAATCAAAACGGGGGAAATAGGAGTAGGTAAGCTCCCGCTCTCCATTATACATTGTAACAAGTTTTGCAGCATGTAGCTGGAGGGGTAGCAGGGAGGGGACCCAGGTGAGGGGGAGGGGGGCGTCCCCCCTCCCTGCCGACCGCTGCCACCCCTGTCCTGCCTGCTATACCCCTCCAGCATGGCGGCCCCCTCTCCCCCCACAGGCTGTGACACAGAAACAGATCCATTTCTGTGTCCAAAATTTGCCTGTGTAGAGGGGGATCCGTTTTTCCATTGCCTGCCATTACCCCTCCGTGTATCAGGGTCCAGATCCATTGCGTGAAAATGCACCAGATCCGGATCTTCTGTTCAGGTTTTGAAAACGGGTCCGTTCAAACGCAGACGGATCTGTTTTTTGTTTGGGTGAAGACAGCTGCTATTTTTAAATTTGCTATCCGTGGCTCCGGTTTTGATCAGGTTTTAGAAAACGGGGCCACGGATACGTTTCCGGACCTAGTGTGGACCAGGCCTTAAAGAGAACCCAAGGTGGGGTTCTGACAATGCTATCCACATACAGAGGCTGGGTCTGCCTATACAGCCCAGCCTTTGTTGCTATCCAGATCCCCCCTAAGTTCCCCCTGCGCTCTGCTATGCCCCATAAATCACAGACGCACTGTCGACACGCAGCGCGTCACAGCAGGCTGTGTTTACCTCTGTACTGTCAGTCTGCTGCTCCCCCCGCCTCCTGCATAGCTCCGGTCCCCGCCTGCGTTTCTTTCCTCCAATCAGCGGGTAGGGAAGGGACGCGGGCGGGGACCGGAGCTATGCAGAAGGCGGGGGGAGCGCCGAGACTGACAGTACATAGGTAAACACAGCACGCTGCGACACGCTGTCGACGTGTCGACAGCGCAGCTGTGATTTATGGGGGATAGCAGAGCGCAGGGGGAGCTTAGGGGGGATCGGGATAGCAACAGACAGAGTATAGGCAGACCCAGCCTCTGTATGCGGATAGCATTGTCAGAACCCCACCTTGGGTTCTCTTTAATGAATATACTGTATTAAAAAATAAGCAATTTTATTAATTGTTATTTTCACTGCAGTTCCTCAGAAAAAAAACAAACAAACAAAAACAACTCAAATAATTAAAACCAAGAGAAGAACATTATATTTTATTTTGTTTGCTTTCTTTTTTAAAAGAAACATTTTTTTAGTTTTTCTCATGGACATTCTCTGATTGTAAAGGAGACCCGAGGTGACGTGTGACATGATTAGATAGACATGTGTATGTACAGTGCCTAGTATACAAATAACTAGGCTGTGTTCCTTTTTTTCTTTCTTTCTCTTCCTGAAAGAGTTAAACATCAGGTATGTAAGTGGCTGACTCCCTCTTGACTCAGACAGGAAGTGACTACAGTGTGACCCTTACTGATAAGAAATTCCAACTATAAAACACTTTCCTAGCACAAAATGGCTTTTGAGAGCAGGAAAGAGATAAAAAAGGGTCAATAGTGTAAAGATTTTAGCTCTGGCATATTTCAATGTATGTGTCATTGAGCAAAAGCATAAAACAGTAAAAGCTTAAAAAGTTGATTTAAATACAAAATAAAACTGTGGAATATCTTAAAAAGTCATTTTTAGGAGAAGGAGGACAGATACAGTTGTTTATATCATTCGTTTATTTTCACCTTGGTTTTCCATTAAGGAAAGTACATGTGTTGTATAAGACGTATTTCTGAAGTAGAGACTGAATTCTGTGTGAACGGATCCCCTTTCCGGCACTGGCCACTCAGAGGCCTCCGCTGGCCGGGATAAAGGCCTTCTGGACTATAGAAAACATCTCCTGTGTGACCTGAGGCAACCTTTCCCTGCGCAGAAAAAACAAACTCCATATAAACCACTTAGAGGAAGGAGAATACCAAACACAAAAGCGTTATAAGGCTCTTACATCCTGTAGAGTTATTGTAACCAGTGTCCAGCCTCCCCCCATCCTCTTCATAGCCAGCTCCTTGCAGAGAAATAAAGGCAAAAAGTTCACAAACTTTCCAAAATGTATAAACAACAAAACAAAAAAACAATTAAGAAACCATAATAAAAGGTGACTTATAGATTATGAATATACAAAATATGAATATTTAATATTAAAACCTATATATCACTAAAGATAACGGATGGCATGCTAATAACTGTGGCTTGCCTGAAATTTTTATTAAAGCTTGAAATTAGGTCAAACAAAAGCAGCAGTAATCTCATTTGATTGGCCCAATTCGAAGTGGACCTGAACTCTTGCACAGGACAGGATAAATACATAGAGAAATGCACCCTGTGTGTATTTAGAGAGTTTAGCGTGTCTAATTCCCCATTCATTTGTGACTAATCACAAGTGTAATTTGATCTCTCAGCTGCATAAGCTGCATAAACTGCCTGCCAAGGCAGAGAGCTAATTGGTAACCACAGGATGTTAACCCTATGTCTGCTTCCATGAAAGCAGGAAGTAGACACTGCAGATTCAGAGCAGGATTTGTAACAACTGTAACAAAGATATGTTTTTCTGTAAAGGTTAATATGCTGTTGATTATCTTTTAGAGCAAAGAGAAAGTACTGAGTTCAGGTCCGCTTTTAATGTAATTTGCATTTAAAGGGGAATATCAGCCGAAACAAACATACTGTCATTAAGTTACATTAGTTATGTGAATTAAAATAGATAAGTAATATAATCTATTACCCACCCTGTTTTAAAAGAACAGGCAAATGTTTGTGATTTCATGGGGCAGCCATCTTTTTAGTTGAAAGGAGGTGACAGGGAGCATGAGAGTTCCAACTGTCCTGTGTTCTGATCACCCCTCCTAGCTGCGCACGCTAGGCTTCAAATCTGAAATTCATAATTCAAAAAAATAAGATCAGACATCCCATCATGCTTTGCACAGCATCAGGGGAAAAAGGCCCGGGCAGTTTTCTTCTGTGCAGCTAAAAACGAGGCTTGGGTAAGAGAAACAAGCTCTGAAACTGTTAAAGAAACACCAGGCCTTTTCAGTGCTGCAGAGTAGATTTTTTAGTCTGGAGGTTCACTTTAAGGCAGAATGATTAGCAAGTCATTGACCCTCTTCTGTGTTCATCTACGTATATGCCAAGCCTGCCACACACTGGCAGACTTTATCCCGACACGCCCATTATATAGATCCCATCTGATCAGAGACGGCTTTATTACTGCCACACACTGCACATCCATACTGAATAGATTTCAGCATGCAATTACCAATCAATAGTAACGACGCTCCTCCAGATGTCCCCCTGCTGATACTGCTCCTGTGTACAGCAAAGTTCCCGGAATCCGGCGCCCACTGGGATCGCCGGATATGTATACCGGATATGTATGCATACCTCCCAACTTTTTGCGATGAGAAAGCTGGACACTTAAGCCACGCCCCTAATCACACCCCTGTCACACCCCTGATCACGCCCCATCACAACCCTAGTCACGCATGCCATAAAAATTTCATAAGAAAAATATGTTGTTTTATCATTCAAACCACACTTGTCCTTTCTATCCTGGTTCATTTTCCTTCATATTAACATTTTAAAATTAGTAATATATCAATTTAAAGGATGGGAATAAAGTTTACAGTTAATCAAACACGTTTTTTAGTAGAGAAAATAAATATACATATATTTACATAGAAAGAGGGACAAAGTCCTGAAAGAGGGACAAATGAGGGAGAAAGAGGGACAGGGGTCCCTAAGAGGGACAGTTGGGAGCAATGTGTATGCTTGCCAGTTGCTTGAACAAAGAAACAAAAAAGTACAAAGGTACCCCCTCCTCGTGCAGCAGAAAATACTTACACTTCCTGTAGCACTTCCTGTAGCTCCTAGCGGTTTTCCGGTGTCCTCTCTGCAGTGGCGTATTTTGAGGGGTGCAGGCATGGATAGTGCTATGGGCGCCATAGCACCCATGGGCGCCATGCCTGACCCGTTCTCTGCTGCCCGCTGTCTCCTAATTGCTGCCTCAGATCAGCGCTGCCGCTGTCCCCGCTGCCTTCCTGTAAGGCCTCGTTCACATCAGGGCCGTTTCTGTGCGCTTTCCACAGCGCACTGCCCTGTGCGATCAGCAAGGTATTGATTTGTCCATGTAACTAAATGTAGCTGGTTCACATCTATGCGCTGCGCTGAGCAGCGTTACAAAAACGTAGTGTTGCAGGCATTTCTGTGCGCTGAGCTGTAAAGCGCACAGCAATGCAAGTGAATGGGTCCGCTTTTTTAGCGCATAGAAGCGCGTACAAGCGCATAGAAGCGCATGCGTTTTTTACCCCTAATTGGAGAAAAAAAATACATTTACATACAAAAACAAAGTTTTATTGACAACTGCTGCTGCTACAGTAAGCAAAACGTGCTTTAAAGAAGCGCAGCGCAACGCACAGAAACGCGGATTAAAGCGCGCACAAGCGCATGCGTTTTTTACCATGCGCTTTAACACGTTTTTCAGCGCAGCAGATGTGAACGAGGCCTAAGACACATCATTGGCGTGCGTTGGGTGCAGGGGACGCACCACTTTTACCAGCGGGGAGGGGGGAAGTTGCAACAAGCTGCTACTTTGTAAAATTAAATATACTCTTTTAGATCAGGCTGGAGCCTGATCTACATTTCCTCCTGCCCGGAATAACAGCTTCAGCTCTGCGCACTGCTGAGCTGTTAACACAGACAGAGGAACTGGAGGAATGTGAGCCCGTCCAGCGCCCCCCTCCCTCGGGAAAATAAGGACGCCGGAAGAAGAGTAGAGAGAGAGAGAGAAACAGACGCACGTGCAGTGGAGACAGCGTGCTGTGGGAGATGGAGGTGCTTATTTTATGATGTATGTATAGTGTGTGGAAAAGGCTGCTTGCAGGGGGATACAGTATGGCTGTGCTAATGCATGGATCCATGTGGGGAAATGGCTGCTGGTATGTGTGTGCTGATGCATGGATCTGTGTGTGGAAATGGCTGCTGGTATGTGTGTGCTGATGCATGGATCCATGTGGGGAAATGGCTGCTTGTATGTGTGTGCTGCTGCATGGATCTGTGTGTGGAAATGGCTGCTGGTATGTGTGTGCTGATGCATGGATCCATGTGGGGAAATGGCTGCTTGTATGTGTGTGCTGATGCATGGATCCGTGTGCGAATGGCTGCTTGTATGTGTGTGCTGATGCATGGATCCGTGTGCGAATGGCTGCTGGTATGTGTGTGCTGATGCATGTATCCATGTGGGGAAATGGCTGCTGGTATGTGTGTGCTGCTGCATGGATCCGTGTGCGAATGGCTGCTTGTATGTGTGTGCTGATGCATGGATCCGTGTGCGAATGGCTGCTTGTATGTGTGTGCTGATGCATGGATCCATGTGCAAATGGCTGCTTGTATGTGTGTGCTGCAGCATGGATCTGTGTATGCATATGTATGGATCAGTGTGGAAATGGCTTGTTGTATGATTGTATTTGTATGTGTGGTGTATCTGACTATGCGTAGTATTAATGTATGTGTATATATTATATTATACATGCACATCACAAAGACATATATAGAGATGTTTTCCCTCTTTATGGGGCCCCTCCCTCGTGTCCAGTTTTGCACCCCTCCTTTACCCTCATATATCATTGCCAATAAACCCCCATCCTCCCCTTCATTAGCAAAGGGTGCTTAATATAATCACGGAAGTGGGCTCCCATCTACCTGTACTGTACTGATAGCAAGCTGGCTGCAGTGTGTGGTGATCTCTGCTACCTCCAGTATGTACAGTATAAGCTATTCTGTACCTGTACTGATAGTAAACCAGTTGCAGTGTATACTGATCTCTTCAACCCCCAGTATGTACTGTATAAGCTGTTACTCTGTGCCTGTATTGATTGTAAACCAGCTGCAGTGTGTGCTGATCTCTGCTACCCCCAGTGTATAAAGTATAAGCAATAAACTTAACCAGACAGCCATGAATGTGAGAAAGACAGCTGTCTTTACTGGGGAGGGGGCTCTGACTGTGTGTGTGTGGGGGGGGGGCGCAATTCCAGTGTTTGCCATAGGCGCTATTTTGTCCAGATACGCCTCTGCCTCTCTGTATGGATCCTGCCCTTTCACCTGACCCTCATTAGGTCACGTGACACGCCAGGACGCTGGAAAGCGGAAGGGGGCTTCAGTGTGGGTAGAAGACCACGCCTGGAGGCCCGGTAAGTATTTTCTATCCTGTAAACTCCCCAAGCACTGTCCTGTTATGGCTCTCAGGCATGCCGGTTAGTTGAGAGTTCCCCATAATGGGGGACTTTGCTGTACTTCTGTCATCTCCCATTGCCCTAGACCTGGTGGCAGGGGTTCAACTATAGGGGAGCAACACCTGTGACCACGGGGGCAAAAGCGATGGGGGACCCCCAACTGCTGACCTACCCTCCATCCAATACAAGGGTCCAAGCACCAGATCAGGCGTTTGTAGCTACACTTGTTATGGGTGTGATGATCATGATGGCAACACTTGTTTTATGGCCCTTGTGAGATGGGCTCCCAAGCTGTGAGGGTCACCAAGGGGTGTGGACATTGGGGGGCACTATTATTAATGATGCCCCTGCATGGGAGACCAGTTAGGTGGTTAAAAGATGTTTCCAGCAGCGTCACCCAAACTTGCATCAGTCAAATGTCAACACATCATTTACATCAGTGTGAATGCGCCACAGAACTTTTGTGTTGGTATTTTCACCCACATTCCCATCACTCACCCAACAACCATAACTAGGAGGGAATGCCAGTATTTAAAGGATACCCGAAGTGACATGTGACAATTCATACCTCCCAACTTTTTGAGATGAGAAAGAGGGACACTTAAGCCACACCCCTGACCACGCCCCTTTCACAACCATAGTCTCGCATACCATAGAGATTTCATAAGAAAAATATGTTGTTTTATCATTCAAACCACACTGGTCCTTTCTATCCTGGTTAATTTTCCTTCATATTAACATTTTTAAATTAGTAATATATCCGTTTAAAGGATGGGAATAAAGTTTAGAGTCAATCAAACACATTTTTTTAGTAGAGAAATATATATATTTACATAGAAAGAGGGACAAAGTCCTGAAAGAGAGACAAATGAGGAGGAAAGAGGGACAGAGGGACAGGGCTCCCAAAGAGGGACTGTCCCTCCGAAAGAGGCACAGTTGGGAGCTATGTGACATGATGAGATAGACATGGGTATGTACAGTGCTTAGCACACAAATAACTAGGCTGTGTTCCTTATTTTCTTTCTCTGCCTGAAAGAGTTAAATATCAGGTATGTAAGTGGCTGACTCAGTCCTGACTCAGACAGGAAGTGACTACAGTGTGACCCTCACTGATAAGAAATTCCAACTATAAAACACTTTCCTAGCAGAAAATGGCTTCTGAGAGCAAGAAAGAGATAAAAAGGGGATTTTCCGAGTTAGTTCATGAGAAGGGTGACATAGCTGGGGTTGCAAGATCAAAAAGGACACGCTAGAAGGGGAGACCCTGCCCTGCCAGAGCGTTCCCGGCCGTGGGATCAAGGACAGGAGTTGCCGGGCAGCACCTGTGCGCTGCTCACCAACCCTACTGACTAGGAAGTAGCTTCGGGGGGGGCTATTAAAAGGTAACGGAGGGGCAGGAAGGAGAATGGGGGGAGTGGTCGGCAGGAGGAAAGCATCCTACACATGCATGTTTCCCCCGGTTTTAAATTTGCAAGCGCGCTAAGGTATTCTTTAACAAAAAGCTGTCCACAAATCTCCCGTCTCCCTGAAAGGCCAGCTATATGGCAACACAAAGCGTTCCTCGTTGTTTATAGCGCTTCTCACCCCGAGATACCGCTAGCGAATGATGTATAGCGGCGCAGTAGCGTGACGAGACAGTGGCCGCTACTCACAAGCGCTTTTCTTTAACCTCTTTAATTGGCGTAAAGTCCTGGGGGCGTGTTTTGCAGGAGATCGCACGTGCCGATGCGCGCGCATCTCCACTTGGATGACAGAGCTCCGCGCCGTCATCAGTCTCCCAGCGGCGATCGACGCTAGGAGACTGTTAGCCGGCGAAACTGCTGTCTATTTACATTGTATAGCGCAGCGATCTAAGGCAGCGCTGTACTGGGGATAGCGAGTGGCACGACTGTCCCCCTGAGTGGCAAGGCAGCGATCTGCTGTCATAGGCTGAAGCCTATGACAACCTATCGCACTGATTGGCTGGCGGGGGGAGGGAGTGTAAAAAAAAATATAGGGAAATGTATTAATAAAATAAAGAAAAAATATTTACAAACAAACAAACACACCAGGAGCGATCAAAGCCCATCAACAGAGAGATCTGTTGGTGGGCAGAAAAGGGGGGGGGGAGGGGAATCACTTGAGTGCTGAGTTGTACGGCCCTGCAGCAAGGCCTTAAAGCTGCAGTGTCCTACTTAGCAAAAAATTACCTGGTCTTTAGGTACGCTGACCATACGTCCCGCTTTACCTGGGACGCGTCCCGCTTTTTGGGGTCTGCTGTCCCAGGCTGCATCAGGTCCCGGGAAATGTCCCGCTTTCAGCTGCGGGACGTCCCGGCCTCGGGACTCTGGTCAGCGTACGAAATGAACTGGCTGCGGCGTCTATAGACGCCGAGCCAGTTCATTGCCCCCAGCCCCGCTCCAGCCTCCTTCGTCTTCCTCTTCCAGCGCATCAATCCTCCCTGATCTAAAAAGAAAGAAAAAAACTGATAAAAACATCCTGTAATTGGACATTAATGGTGAAAACTACTGTATAGCAAGTCTATTACTCTCAATATACATCGGGTCACGTCCAGCGTTTTGTTTTAAACCCGGGTAAATGGCCACAATGACCACCTGCACTCTACAGGCCAATTATTTTTGTTTTACTGAAATACTCCTTACAAATGCTGCCAAATGTATTTGTCTGCAGCTGCGGTCTGCAGGAGAGTATGGCTAATGTATTTGCTTGCATCCAAAAAAGGGGGAACCTTAATATGTAAAGCTCTTAAATTGACGGACTGATTAAATAGGATTAGCTGCGAATGTCCGAGGTGGGAGGGGCAGGGCGGCCGGGTGCGCACGTTTGATAGCCAAATAACAGCAAGGGCGCGCTGGGCAAAATGAGGCCGCTGTAAGCCAACATGAATATGCTATATGGGAGGTATACAGACAGCGGCCAAACCTCCTGTGATTGGATTAGATATGCTTTCCCCGTTTCCCCAGCCTCTATAGAAGTGTGAGAGCCGACCGCTGCCGGCCTGTCCTCAGACATCTCAGCGGCTGGCTGCCCCCCTCCTCTCCAGATTCCTCAGTGTCACATTAAAGCAGGCCCCTGCTGCTATGGGCCCAAGATTTCAGGCCCTGGACCTTTAACCTCGGCTCACGAATGCTGAGATCTTTCGCCTCCATCTGTTCGCATGACAAGGCGGTACAATTGGGTCCGGGCGTCTCACTTTCAAGCTTGAAGCGCTCCCTCGCTGGGCGATGGCGGGACGCCCTTTTCTGTGGGACGGCGGGAATCTGAACGGGGTTCACGGTCTGTCCTCACTGTGAAAACGTTCCAGTGACGTTTTTAACCCACTTGAGCTTGTCGGATCGCTGCTTATTGATACCACGCAAAATCGCAGCCAGAGTAACCATTCTGACGCCTCTTTATTTATTTTAATTTTTGAAATGATTTCCTTTCATCTGAGGCCTGATCCATATCGTGGAATTAAAAGCTGCCAATTTGATTTTATGCTTGGGAGGCAGCGATTGTGTTAGAAAATGCTCCGTACGTAGGTGGTTTGCAATTAAATCTACAGTAAAACATTTTTATTTTAGCTTTGGGTAGTAGGGAAACGGGATAGAATGACTCTATGGGCCATTTTGCACTAGCAGCAATTGCGATGCTGAATCGCAAATCGCTAGAGATTTTTAAATCGCTATGGTTTGCCTAATAACATAGGAATCGCGGTAGGTAATTTCCACTACTGCGATTCGTTTTTTACTTAAGCGCGACCAATTTGTGCCGCGTTTTGCTATGCAGTGCATTGCATAGCAAAATCGCATTCGCCGGGAAAATTTGGAACTTTACTGAATCGCAATCGCTAGAGTTTAGCACGAGCGCTAGCGATTGCTAGTGGAAAAGGGCCCTTTAGGTTTTTTGTTGATGTCTGTGTCCCTTTCTGAGAGAATTTCCATCATTTCCTGTGCAGACAGGAAGTGGAGGCGTTGCTCCCTCAGATACAGGAATAGTGATGAATAAATCCTTTCTTGCTATATTCCTGAAGACTTTTTAACACTGTAATGATATTGCTGTCTGTAATTAAAGCGGACCTGAACTCAGAACTTCTTCTCTGCTCTAAAAGATCCGCAACAGCATAATAACCTTTTAAAAAAAACATTTCTTTGTTACAGCTGATACACATCCTGCAATAAATCTGCAGTGTGTCTACTTCCTGCTTTCATAGAAGAAGACATAGGGTTAGCATCCTGTGTTTACATTTTAGCTGCTGTGCTGAGGCAGCCAGCTGACACATCTGAGAGATCAAAATTACAGTTGCGATTAGTCACAGAAGAGGGGGAATTAGACAGGCTAAACTCTCTAAATACATACAGGGTGCATTTCTTTCTTTTTTCTTTCTGTCCTGTGCAAGCGTGCAGGTCCACTTTAAAGGGGTTCTGTGGATTATTACAACATATTCCGTGGGGCTGTACAAAGTATTAAAACAACAAAAACTGACACTTACCTGGGGCTTCTATTGGCCCCCTGCAGCTGTAATGTTTAATATCACTGGGACTGCCAGAGTTCATCAATATGTTTTCTAATCTGCTATTTTTCAAATGACCTTGCTGCCTTAGTCTGCAGCCATCTTTGATTTTTAAAGGATACCCGAAGTGACATGATGAGATAGACATGTGTATGTACAGTGCCTAGCACACAAATAACTAGGCTGTGTTCTTTTTTTTCTTTCTCTGCCTGACAGGAAGTGACTACAGTGTGACCCTCACTAATAAGAAATTCCCCTTTTTACCTCTTCCTTGCTCTCAGAAGCCATTTTCTGCTAGGAAAGTGTTTTATGGGTGGAATTTCTTATCAGTGAGGGTCACACTGTAGTCACTTCCTGTCTGAGTCAGGACTGAGTCAGCCACTTACATACCTGATATTTAACTCTTTCAGGCAGAGAAAGAAAAAAAGGAGCACAGCCTAGTTATTTGTGAGCTAGGCACTGTACATACCCATGTCTATCTCATCATGTCACTTGTCACCTCAGGTGTCCTTTAAAGGGAACCTAAACTGAGAAGGATATGGATTTTTTTTTACTTTAAACTAATACCAGTTGCCTGACTCCCCTGCTGATCCTGTGTCTCTAATACTTTTAGCCACAGCCCCTCAACAAGCATGCACACCAGGTGCTCTGACTGAAGCCAGACTGGATTAGCTGCATGCTTGTTTCAGGAGGGTGATTCAGCCACTACTGCAGCCAAAGAGATCAGCAGGACTGCCAAGCAACTGGTATTGTTTAAAAGGAAACATCCATATCCAGAATGGTGGTGCCTAGTAGCCATGACGACAGTCCACTGCCGGGGGATGTAGCATACCTCCCAACTTTTTGAGATGAGAAAAAGGGGCACTTAAGCCATGCCCCTTTCACAACCCTGGCCACGCCCACACCACAACCCTAGTCACGCATACCATTAAGATTTCATAAGAAAAATATGTTGTTTTATAATTCAAACCACACTGGTCCTTCCTATCCTGGTTCATTTTCTTTCATTTTAACATTTTAAAATTAGTATTATATCAATTCAAAGGATGGGAATAAAGTTTAGAGTCAATCATACCCATTTTTAATATAGAAATATATATATTTACATAGAAAGAGGGACAAATGAGGAGGACAGGAGGACTGTCCTTCCAAAAGAGGGACAGTTGGGAGCTATGATGTATGTCTGCTAAGTATTCCGTTTTCCATTCTCCTTTCCCTGTGTGGTGAGCACTTTATTCATACCGCCCAACTTTTTTGAGATTAGAAAGAGGAACTGTTTAAGACACGCCCCCACCACACCCCCTAACCCCACCCCACCACACCCCCTAACCACACCCCACCACACCCCCTAACCACACCCCACCACACCCCTAATCACTGATGCCAGAAAGGATTCAGAAGCAAAAGACAAACTTTTAAAATTCAGACCACACTGGTCTCTATCATCATTAGTTCCGCTTTATTTTTAACATTAAAGAGGACCTGTAACCAAGAATTGAATGACATCCCAATCAGTCGCTGATACCCCCTTTCCCATCAGAAATCTTTACCTTTTCTCTAATAGATCATCAGGGGGCTCTGTATGGCTGATATTGTGGTGAAACCCCTCCCACAGTGTGATGTCATGACCATGGTTCTGACCGTTTCCTGTTTGTGAACCTCATTGCATTGTGGGAAATAACGGCTTTTTCCAACTGCCAACCAAGCAATACCTCCCTCTGTGCATATAACTCTCAGTAATGAACACTCCGTACAGATCACCTGGCAGAACTAAATATGTCACCACCAGCAATACATTTCAGAATGTAAATCAGGGACAGGAAAGATTTTACAAAGGCCAAACACTGACTGAGGTCCCGTATGCAATTCACTTTTTCACCTGAGTTTTTTCCTAGGAGATCATTTGTCATCTTCTATTTAAAATAACTTCCCTGCACTTTTCAACTAAAAAAGTACCAAAAAGTAAATGAAAAAGTACTATCAAAATTATTTTGAGTATTTTCTTGCCTGTTGGAGGCTTAAAGGACTTACGAGGCGAAAAAGACCTGCATGTAACAGCAATGCACAGAGGGCGCCATCCGCGCCCTCCGTGCCGTTCCGCCGGGTCCCCGCAGCTTAATGTGCCCCCCGGCCGGTCCCGACCCCCCAGCCCGGGTCGGGCTCTTCCTCCTCCACAAAGATGGCCGCCGGAGCTGGTCGCCGCTGCGCAGTCCGCATATGCGCGAGTGCGGCTGCGCAGCTCTAGGGCCTCCCCCCCTGATCCACGCAACAGTAGCGTGGATCGGGGGGAGGCCCTAGAGCTGCGCAGCCGCACTCGCATTATGTCTAAATGGGAAAGTTCGGATGTTTGGATGTTTGTTACTTGATCACGCAACAATGGCTGAACAGATTTAAATGACATTTGGCACACACATAGTACATTACCTGGAATAAAGTATAGGATACATTTTATCCCCATAACCAAAAAGAGACAAATACTGGAAAATGTAAACTGCAGCCATTCTTACACTGTTATTGGCAGGGTTCTCAAACATTTAAGAGCTGGTCACTGGGTGACTGGGGTTCAAATTCAGAAAAGGGGGTGGAGCCACAGCCAATCAGATTTGTATCATTTCAATGCAAATTATTGATACCAAAGACCGCAAAGCTCACAAACTTGGTCAGTGAGTAACTGTGTGTTAGGGCCCTTTTCCACCAGCGCGTTTGCGCTGGCTGAATCGCAAAAACGCAAACCGCTAGCGATTTTACAATCGCTACGGTTTGCTTTTTAACATAGGAATCGCGGTAGGTCATTTCCACTACCGCAATTCGCTTTTTACGGGAACGCGAACGCGCGGCGGATCGATATTTGCCGCGATTTTGCTATGCAGTGCATAGCATAGCAAAATCGCGGCCGTGAACGTCGGGGAATCGCCGGTAATTGCAATTCAGCAATCGCTAGCGTTCAGCGTGAACGCTAGCGACTGCAAGTGGAAAAGGGCCCTTAGGGTTAGAAAAAGTGGGCGGAGCCAACACCAGCTAAATACATACCCGGGCAACGCCGGGCCATCAGCTAGTAATCTATAAATGAAGATTGTAAGCAATAAACATGGATATTCATTATTTTATTATAGCTATGGTTCCCGTTTAAGACATATATACATTGAATTGATAGAAAAACATTTTCAGTAGAACAATACATATGCTGTATTTACACAGATCTGTACAAAAGTCCTGGAAGAGGGACATGGGAGGAGGAAAGAGGGACAGGTGGAGCTATGTATACACATATTACACAGATCTGTACATAAGTCCTGAAAGAGGGACACATGAGGAGGAAAGAGGGACAGGTGGAGCTATGTATTCACATATTACACAGATCTGTCCATCAGTCCTGAAAGAGGGACACATGCGGAGGAAAGAGGGACAGAGGGAGCTATGTATGTAGAGAGATGGATTTCGTTCCCAAAGAGGGGCAAATGGAGGTCACAAAGGATCATAGAGGAGGACACGAGGGGGAACCAAAGGGGCATAGAGGAGGACACAAGGGGGACACAAAGGGGTATAGAGGAGGACACAAGGGGGACACAAAGAGGCATAGAGGAGGACACAAGGGGGACATAAAGAGGCCTAGAGGAGGACACAAGGGGGACACAAAGGGGCATAGAGGAGGACACAAAGGGGTATAGAGGAGGACACAAGGGGGACACAAAGGGGTATAGAGGAAAACACAAGGGGGGCAGAAAGGAGCATAGAGGAGGACACAAGAGGGACACAAAGGGGCATAGAGGGGGACACAAAGGGGCATCAAGGGGGACACAAAGGGGCATAGAGGAGGACACAAGGGGGACACAAAGGGGCATAGAGGGGGACACAAAGGGGCATAGAGGAGGACACAAGGGGGACACAAAGGGGCATAGAGGAGGACACAAGGGGGACACAAAGAGGCATTGAGGAGGACACAAGGAGGATGGAGGCAGACACATGGGGGACACAGGAGGACACAATACGGTATATTATTATTTTTTTCCTCACTGCAGATTTGCTTTAATTATGCCAAATTGCTGCTCACAGCTCATGTGCATCTTAGTCCAATTCAGTTCCACAAAACTACTCTTCAAATCACTTTAAAGAGACCCAGAGACGAACTACCTACCAGTTTTATACATACCTGGGGCTTCCTCCAGCCCCATCAGCCTGGATCGCTCCTCGGATGAGTTTATAATGTAATCCCTGCGATCACTTCACTAACTGTCCTCAGAGGAGTTTATAATGTAATCCCTGCGATCACTTCACTTACTGTTCTCAGTGGAGTTTATAATGAAATCCCTGCCATCATGTTAGTAACTGTCCTCAGAGGAGTTTATAATGTAATCCCTGTCATCACTTCATTACAGTCCTCAGAGGAGTTTATAATAAAATCCCTGCCATCATGTCAGTAACTGTCCTCAGAGGAGCATATACTGTAATCCCTGCCATCATGTCAGTAACTGTCCTCAGAGGAGTTTGTAATGAAATCCCAGCCACCACTTCACTAACTGTCCTCAGAGGTGCATATACTGTAATCCCTGCCATCATGTCACAAACTGTCCTCAGAGGAGTTTATAATGTAATCCCTGCTATCATGTCACTAACTGTCCTCAGAGGAGTTTACAATCTAATCACTGCTGTGTTGGGGGGGGGGGGGGTAGGATGCTGTTGGTCCAGGAACAGCTGTTGATACTGGACCTTGGGTGGTAAAACATACAAATCTGGCCCCGAGGCAGGTGCCTAGGGCCTAGTGTATGTCCTGGGGCCTGAATGCCATCTGAATTGCATGTATTGTACTTGTGTGGTGTGTTTAGGCCTGAAGTTCAGTTTTGAGTGCATCCAGGGTCTGCCTCATAACACAGAATCAGAAAAAAGAATAAAGCCGGTTAGTTCCCTTTTAGGTTAAGAAACACTTGTGGACAGGAAGAAGCGCCTGTTTTACCGCTGATATGTAACTGTAAATTTATTGCTAGAGGATTTCCTACAGTTCCATAACTTTCTAAAAATATTCACAGGAGGAAATTGCTGTTTATGAAAAAAAAAAGGCTTGCAGTGACGTTAAGTGGACTTGTCATTGTCACTTGTCATCTGTATGTAAATTTCCACTGGTATCTTGAAGGACATCAGAGGGGTTACGCTCCAGGCCCATCATCCTCTATCGCCCGCTGAAATCTCCTGCGGAGCAAACGGTTTCCTGTCATCGGGGGCCGGCCCTGCTGGAGGAGAGAGCCGACAGCAGCCAATCACAGAGAGCGGAGAGAAGCGGCTGGAAATGAGTTATTCTGAAACGCTACACTGGCAACGATTTCAGTTTCAGAGTCCCAAATACGAATCATAGAAGATGCGATCAGTCATGATACGCCCTTACCAATGCAACAGCAGTTATTCCAGCCATTTTTCTGTCATCTTTATTAAAAGGAATGTCCGGGAAACATTAAAAAAAATCCTACTTCCTCCAGCCCCTTGCAGCTGTCCTGTGCCCTCGTCACAGCTCTGTGGCTCCCTTTCCCCTCCGGCATAGTTCTGCGCTTGCACAGAACACTCCAGATGAAATCAGCGCAACCACAAGCGGCTCTCGCGTTGGCACAGTAGATCTCGACCTGGCAAGGTCGGCATCAGAGGGGACCGGGAGTCACCGGCTGGAATCGGAGCTGCAGCGGCGGTACAGGACGACCTGCCAGGGGCTGGAGGAAGCCCCGGATAAGTCGTTTTTTTCTTTTTTTTGCTATTTTCCTCAAATGTTTCCTTTAAGGTGGCAACACACCATACAATTTTTTTTTTAAATTTTGATTTGTTTTGAGCATTCCGATCCAATGGTGACGACCCTTGGTCACTTAGATCTCACGCCCAGGGGGGGGGGGGGCCTACACCAGAGGTGGGCAAATTGTTTTGCATGCGGCCCACTCCTTGCTCCCTCCCTCCGTACTTCTGTGTCCAAGGAGTGATTGGGTGTAATTTACCCAATCACTCGTTTCAGCAGCGCTCTCCATGGCGATGGCAGCGTCATGTGACTTGCTGGTACGTTAGGTCACATGATGCCGCCATTGCCATTGAGATCGCCACTGGAGCGAGCGATTGGGTAACGTTCCTTCTTGTACGGGCTTAAAGAATGGCGGAAGGGAGAAGGCGTGAGGTGGGGAATGCGGCTGCCTATCGGTGGGTCGCCTTCATAGTACCCGCGAACCGTAGTTTGCCCAGGCCTGGCCTACACCAACCACTGATTCCACGATCAACAGGTCCCTGACACCTACCCTGGAGCTGTGAGTGATCTAAACCCTAAACTAGTCTTGGATATCTGGGTAGCTTAAAGGTGGCCATACAGTAATAGATCACCACCAGATCGATCAATAGATAGATCCCTCTCTTATCCAATCTGATCAAAGAGGGATCTAATTTGCCCATACACTGCACACAGGTTTGAATTGATGTCAGCATGAAATCGATTCAAAACCTGTGGAGCCGCTGCATGCTTCGCTGTCCCCTGGTTTCCCCCCATTCGGGCTTCCCCTGGCCAGTAGCAATAACATCACCTTTCCGGACCGGCACAAGGCCGCGGGGTCAGTGCTGTCTCACTTCTTCCCCTCTTCCCTTCCTGTTGCGTCCTGTGACTAGCGGAAGTTCATTCAGTAGTGGGCACTCTACTGTTTGAACTTTGGCTAGTCACATGACGTGGCAGGAAGTAAAGAGGAGACAGAGAAGAAAGTGGGACAGTATAGACCCCGGGGACTCACTCTGGCTGGACAGGTGATGTTATTGCTGCCGCTATGCTGCGTCGGTCATCGCCAAATCAAATGCTGCAAGTGACGCCCACCGAACCGCCAACGATTGAGCTAAATTTTCCGTCGGAACCGATCAACTGATGTCGGATGGCAATCAGTCGATCGGTCAGCGTTTGCGTTAACTATTTCACAGCAGATTCGATCACAGTGTATGAATCTGCTGTGTATCGGCGGGAATTCGACCCAGAGTTACTTAGGACTGGCACTGATTCTTTGGTAAGATAAAGTGGAACATGAGTTATATTTGTAGCCTAAAGTTTGCAAAGGTTCTGTGGATAATCTAAAGCTGGTTACTTTAAATAGAGACAAAAACAACAAGATGGCAAAAGTTCTAACCTTTCCCTCACTTCATGCAAAGTTTAAAATCAAAAGTGTTGGCTCACTATACGGTGAAGTATAGTGTGCTATCGCTAGAGAGCTCTCAATCAGATTTCAGGTTTAGTGTGATGTAGCTAGATCAATAAACACCACAGCAGTAGATGATTGGATATGACCTGTGGACAGGGAGCATGTTTTTCTGTAGTCAATGACAGATGGCCAATACTTGGACTTCCACATCGTGTTAGAACAACGCGTACAAGAGCGAGACAAAGATGTCGGTGGGTGTTGGGAACGTCCCCTGCTGGAAAGTATGCATTATGCATGTGGCTTTCTACATTCATATGTCATCCTATGTGTCCATACTAAATGATGTATGATTGAATGGCATGACCAATCAGGAACTCTGCAGACCAAAGTCACAAGATGAAGTCCTTCAGAGATTTTACATGAAGCATCAAGTGAAATGTGTTAACTGCTGGTAATACCCAGTTTAGTAGAAATGTAAGTATGCGGTATGGATCCCGGGACAAAATCATTACGGGACCCTCAAATGTGAAAGGACACCCCTCGATCTTTCCAAACTCGACTGGGGGTGCTGGACACCAAGCTGCCATGGAATTGTATTTAAACGAGGTCCACACACTCCAGGAAGTTGTAAAGTCCAAAAGTTTTATTAGGCAATTTAGTACAGAATAAAATGGCTAATATTTTTCGGACTGTTTATCCAGGGCCGCCTTCAAGGTATCACAGGGGGGACTGCTGTATGAGGCCCAAGTGAATCTGGGGCCCAGCGAACAGGGCCACACATGGGCTGCCCATTAATGTGATGAGAGGTACCGGTAGGAGTTAACTTAGTCAGTTAGTGATTAAAGTAAACCTTAGATAATTGGGGGAAAGGATTTGTACTTGTTCAAACCTCCTGTAGTCTGTCAGCTCCCTCAATACCCTTCTGGTCCAGCTAAATTACAAGGCACTGCACATGCACTGTTCCAGGCCGCATGCTTCCTACATCGCGCTCCAATAGCTGGGAGAGTTCTGTGCAAACGATGTTGCAGTCTTAACAAACTGAGCATATGCAGAATACTCTCAGCCATGGGAGTGCGTAAAAAGTGTTCACACGGAGGTTAGTGTGTTCAGGCCTTCAAAGATTGTCATTGCCATGTGGGGGAAGAAGGGAATGAGGAGCGCCCAATAGGTTTGTCCAATGTGGGGCCCAAAAACGTTTGATGGTGGCCCTGTGTGCATCCTTAGTCATAACCCAAAATACGGACACCCAACAAAGTATGTAAACTCTAAGACAGATCCCTACAGGCGTGCCTCACAAGTGGGCTTGTCAGAGAAAGCAGTGTAGACAAACGGAAATACAAAGTGGGCCGAAATTTAACACTGAGACCAAGTCGCGGGCCAACCTTAATGTCGAGTGGCCACCTCCCTCCCTTACAAAGTTCACTGGTGTTAAGTGACCCTCCCTCCCTTATACAGTTCTCTGTTGTCTAGTGGCCCTCCTACCTTTCCTGTAGAATTCCCTGGTGTCTAGGGCATCCCCTCCATCCCTATAGGACTTCCCTGGTGATCTAGGGCTTTACCCTCAATATAGCTTCCTCGGTGGTCTAGAGTGGGCCAAACATAATGCAAAGTGGGGAAAGCACTTGGGGGCCAAACCTGATGGCTCTGAGGGCTAAATTTGGCCCGCGCGCCAGAGTTTGACATGTATGTTTTAAAGGTGACCTCTCACAAATATATTCATAATTAAAATTACCAACAGAAATAAAAGGTTATCAGTATACAGGATTCAGGTCCCACCTGGCATTCAGACCACCTGGGGTACGGGCACCAAGTGTTAAATCCAATAGGCTTCCTGCAGCAATAACTTTCCCGCAGCAATAATCTCCTCGTCTGACCGAACAGGTCACTTTCTCAACACCCTGGAGTATAACGCAACCCATGTCACCGGCAGGCACCTACCCAAAGTGTCTTGCGGCATTCGAGATGTTCTCCGTATTGTGGGAAGCCACATTATAGTGTTCGGAGATTCTCAGCAGTACCTACAGGTAGAATATCCACATCTAAACGACCCCGGGGATGAAAGCCCAGTGGGACATGAAGAATTGCTGGAAGAACGAAAAAGACCAGAGGACAAACTTGCTGCTAGGGAAGGGGATCGTCTATATGCAACCAGACTGTAACGCCTCAAGCAACTTTTCATCAGCATACAAAATTGGAGTATTTTACTTACCGTATTTTTTCGGACTATAAGACGCTCCTGACCATAAGACACACCCAGGTTTAGAGGACAAAAACCAGGGGGGAAATAATATATACTAAACCTGGTGCATCCATGGGGAAGGGGCATCTTGTGGGTTATGCCCTCCTTGTACCTCTTGTGTCTCCCTGTGTCCTCTTCTGTCCCCTTGTGTCCTCCTGTGTCCCCCATATGTCCGCCCTTATGCCCCTTTGTGTCCTCCGTTTTTCCCCCTGTGTCCTCCTCAGCATGGGCACAGTACAGGGAGCTCCCGACATTGCGGCAGGTTGGAGGTTGGTATTGGCAGGCATTCACAAGTCAGGAACTCCCTGAATTTGGACTATAAAGCACCATACACTCAACAGTGGTCTTTTTTGCTCTCACGTCGTTTCTTGTGAAACTCCTAAAAAAAAATCTCTTGCTATTGTTCAAGCAGCTGATAAGACGTCAATCCAAATGTTGAATTGACTTCTTATCAGTCTTATCAGCTGCTTGAACAATAGCAAGAGATTTTTTTTTAGGTGTTTCACAAGAAAAGTTGTGAGAGCAAAAAAGACCGCTGTTGAGTTTGGGCTTAAGACGCAGTGACTTTTCCCCCCACTCTGGGGGGAGAAAAAGTGAGTCTTACGGCTGGCATACATGGCGTAGAGGGGAGGATTATCAATCAAGCCTGATGGCTCGATTGATAATATCCGACGTGTCCGATCACCGCGGGGATCGATTCTGCGCTCGATCCCTGCAGGCGGACAATAGCGGTGAATCGAGCAGGTGACAAGAAGCGCCGGCGGGGACGAGCGGGAATCGATCCGCGGGGGTCGATCCGGCCGCTAATCGGCCGCCGGATTAACCCTTGTGTGCCCAGCATTAGATTCCAAAAAATACAGTAATTATATGTATCACCTGATATTGCTGACTAAATGTAATGTAATGGTGTGTTACCATCTTGTAACGATGTAGGAGTGAGCCTCTATCCTGCGACTAGGCAATGTTTTCACCCATCTTCCTCAGAATAACCCTGTTGAGTAAAGGTGGCCACTAATGATCCAATTTAGAGTGAAAAATCGTTCGATCAATCAGATAATTGTGATCGGAAGTGAAATATCGTAATACATTGTTCACTACACCACCAATGAACCAATGTTTGCTTTCTAATATCGTAATATCGTAATACATCGTTCACTACACCACCAATGAACCAATGTTTGCTTTCGAATATCGTAATATCGTAATACATCGTTCACTACACCACCAATGAACCAATGTTTGCTTTCTAATATCGTAATACATTGTTCACTACACCACCAATGAACCAATGTTTGCTTTCGAATATCGTAATATCGTAATACATCGTTCACTACACCACCAATGAACCAATGTTTGCTTTCTAATATCGTTATACATCGTTCACTACACCACCAATGAACCAATGTTTGCTTTCTAATATCGTTATACATCGTTCACTACACCACCAATGAACCAATGTTTGCTTTCTAATATCGTTATGCATCGTTCACTACACCACCAATGAACCAATGTTTACTTTCTATCGCAACCGACAAGAAAATCCAAATTTTGGTTCAACGAAAAATCCAATCAGACAACTGTTTTTATAATCGTTTGTAATCGATTGTTCCCATCAAAGGAAATTGCATGCAAGCTGAAATGATCATAGCACATTGAATATCTCTAGAGCCTATCTGACAAGGATGTAGGCGTTTTCTTCTTAAGGTGCCTCTGTCTTCTAAATACGTTACTAACACCCCTCTTAGAAATGGTGAAAATGTGGTTTACCATGTCCAGCGCGATGAGCCAGACTATAAATGAATAAACATTTTTAATGGTACACAACTTATTATGTCTTTAAAAGGACTGAAGTGTTATAAAACAACCTTGGCGATGCACTTACCAAAATTCTTAAATTTTTCCATTGTAAGGAACAAATGGTAGAGAGATCCGCACCTGGAACTGAACTGGGCATCTTGAAGATGGGCAGGAGCCCAAAACAGCGGACTGTCATGACATTTCTTTTTAAACATGAATTGTCAGACACAAAATCAAATCCCATTTACCTACTACTCTGTATTTATTATGCAGCCTGCAGCCTTACCATGCATTGTAAGCCTTCCAATATAATCATACATGTTTCTGCTGTAATAAATCTTATCTCAGTCAGCCTGGCCCTATTTTTGCTATTGCCAACGAGAAGGAAGTTTATCACCCCTTCCACATTCCTGCTACTCACTGATTGGTAGAGGCCAGTTCAGTGTGAAGCTGCTGAAATACGATCTATGCTGTGCTCACATGTTTACAAAGCAAGCTAGCTATGACAGTGCAGATTCTAGGAGGGGAAAAAAAAGTAAGGGAGGAAATGACATCAGGATTGGTTTCAGTCAGAGGGAATCAAGATGGCAAATGCCAGGAACAGCGTTCACTTTAATTTACTATATAAAATTCACTGAAATCAAAATGTGGGCAGTACAATACATCTGTTATGTTAGTAGAAGAAGTAGTTATCTACTTATATATATGTGTGTGTTTTTTTTCCTGGTATAATATGGCTGACCCTGCTGCTTTATGCCTTTTGGACAATAAATAAGATACAGTGGTGCTGATCTCTGCCATTAGTTGCTGACTGAAGTTCCCGAGGTACTCAGGAAGCCAGCTCCTTCACACTCCACCCTATTGTAGGGTCGCCAAATAGTGCATTTCCACCAGCGTATTTTTTCCATTGTAATGCAGGATAACATTCAAGAATTTGTTGCAACAAGTTGAAACTTGGTAAAGGGTGTAAGCTGTATACAGAGTATGTGAAATAAACTATAATGAATTGTTGTAGAACATTGCAAAATCAGAGTTTTAAACCCTTTAGCAGCCAATACATTTAGGGGCTTGCAAGAGCTCCAGGCCAATTTATTTCAGCACTTTGTCTTTTATTTCTTATTTGTTACATTCCCTTGCTTTTAATCAGTACTGCTGTAATGTGTGTTTATGGCCACTTGTCACCAGGGGGCAGTGTGAGGCAATAACAAAGGGCTTATGCTTTCAGTTTCAATATCCTCTGCTAGCAGAGAGACATCAAAGCATTCCAAGAATTTACAGCACAAGGAGATCTGCAGTCTGAGGTCAAAAGCAGTATACTTATCTTAAACTAGATACTCCCTTTGAAGCTGCTAATGGGATAAAGGGTGACTATTTTACAGTAAGTTATTATTGTACAGGCATTTAAAGATAACTCTGGGATTAAATAAAGGTATCGTTAGATAAAAGTTATTTGAAACGTCCGATGAGCTTAAAGGGAAGGTCCAAGCAAAATAAAAAAAATTAGTTTCACTTACCTGGGGCTTCTACCAGCCCCATGCAGCCATCCTGTGCCCTTGTAGTCACTCACTGCTGCTCCAGTCCCCCACTGGCAGCTTTCCGACCTCGGAGGTCGGCGGGCCGCATTGCGTACGTTTCTACGCATTCCCGCTAGTGCAAGAACATTAACACATACATTTTTACACGTTACTGGTTCAATGCGTAAATTTTTACGCATTGAACCAGTAATGCGTAAAAATGTATGTGTTAATGTTCCTGCACTAGTAGGAATGCGTAGAAACGTACGCAATGCGGCCCGCCGACCTCCGAGGTCGGCAAGCTGCCAGCGGGGAACTGGAGCAGCAGTGAGTGACTACGAGGGCACAGGATGGCTGCATGGGGCTGGTAGAAGCAGAACTAGCTGGTGGCAGGGGACTGGAGCAGCAGGGAGTGACTACGAGGGCACAGGATGGCTGCATGGGGCTGGGAGAAGCAGAACTAGCTGGTGGCGGGGGACTGGAGCAGCAGTGAGTGACTACGAGGGCACAGGATGGCTGCATGGGGCTGGTAGAAGCAGAACTAGCTGGTGGCAGGGGACTGGAGCAGCAGGGAGTGACTACGAGGGCACAGGATGGCTGCATGGGGCTGGGAGAAGCAGAACTAGCTGGTGGCGGGGGACTGGAGCAGCAGTGAGTGACTACGAGGGCACAGGATGGCTGCATGGGGCTGGTAGAAGCAGAACTAGCTGGTGGCGGGGGACTGGAGCAGCAGTGAGTGACTACGAGGGCACAGGATGGCTGCATGAGGCTGGTAGAAGCAGGACTAGCTGGTTGGCGGGGGACTGGAGCAGCAGTGAGTGACTACGAGGGCACAGGATGGCTGCATGGGGCTGGTAGAAGCAGAACTAGCTGGCGGCGGGGGACTGGAGCAGCAGTGAGTGACTGCGAGGGCACAGGATGGCTGCATGGGGCTGGTAGAAGCAGAACTAGCTGGTGGCAGGGGACTGGAGCAGCAGGGAGTGACTACGAGGGCACAGGATGGCTGCATGGGGCTGGGAGAAGCAGAACTAGCTGGTGGCGGGGGACTGGAGCAGCAGTGAGTGACTACGAGGGCACAGGATGGCTGCATGGGGCTGGTAGAAGCAGAACTAGCTGGTGGCAGGGGACTGGAGCAGCAGGGAGTGACTACGAGGGCACAGGATGGCTGCATGGGGCTGGGAGAAGCAGAACTAGCTGGTGGCGGGGGACTGGAGCAGCAGTGAGTGACTACGAGGGCACAGGATGGCTGCATGGGGCTGGTAGAAGCAGAACTAGCTGGTGGCGGGGGACTGGAGCAGCAGTGAGTGACTACGAGGGCACAGGATGGCTGCATGAGGCTGGTAGAAGCAGGACTAGCTGGTTGGCGGGGGACTGGAGCAGCAGTGAGTGACTACGAGGGCACAGGATGGCTGCATGGGGCTGGTAGAAGCAGAACTAGCTGGCGGCGGGGGACTGGAGCAGCAGTGAGTGACTACGAGGGCATAGGATGGCTGAAGGGGGCTGGTAGAAGCAGAACTAGCTGACGGAGGGGGACTGGAGCAGCAATAAGTGACTACGAGGGCACAGGATGGCTGCAGGGGGCTGGTAGAAGCAGAACTAGCTGGTGGCGGGGGACTGGAGCAGCAGGGAGTGACTACGAGGGCACAGGATGGCTGCATGGGGCTGGTAGAAGCAGAACTAGCTGGTGGCGGGGGACTGGAGCAGCAGTGAGTGACTATGAGGGCACAGGGTGGCTGCATGGGGCTGGTAGAAGCAGAACTAGCTGGCGGCGGGGGACTGGAGCAGCAGTGAGTGACTACGAGGGCACAGGATGGCTCCATGGGGCTGGTAGAAGCAGAACTAGCTGGTGGCGGGGGACTGGAGCAGCAGTGAGTGACTACGAGGGCACAGGATGGCTCCATGGGGCTGGTAGAAGCCCCAGGTAAGTGAAACTCATTTTTTTATTTTGCCTGGATATTCCCTTTAAAGAGAACCTGAGGTGGGTTTGTGAAATTATATTAGGACACTGAGGCATGTTCTGTATACAATCACCTACCTCTGTGTCCTTTCAGTGTGCAAAAGCAAAGCGTACCTGCCGGCCACAGAGGAGTCTTTGTGTCACACGGGGAGTCCAATGCGGTCAGAGGCCCATCACACCTCACATATATTTCAAACAATCAGCAACGATCCACAAGGACTCGACCCTCCAAAGTGAATTAGGGCGAAATATTTCGCTGTAATTCACTTTGGAGGGTCGAGTCCTTGTGGATCGTTGCTGATCCTTTCAGTGTGCCTCCGGTCCCCCCCCCCCCCCCAGGCTCTGCTGTCCCCCATTATAAAAAGCACCAAACTAGCAACATGCTACCTTACCTTAACATTCGCTTCAGATCTCTCACCAGCGCTAAACTGCCGCAATCCTGGCAAAAGACGAGAGCTGCAGACCCCCCAAATCCCTGGGGGGGGGGGTCTAAGGACGGCGCTTCCTGGAAGGGGCAGAGCTCTCTGCTGCAGCTCTGCCTCTTCTAATGTCAATCGCGGCGGATCGCCACCTCTCCCCGCCCCTCTCACTCTTTCTTCACAGAGAGGGGCGGCGATCCGCGCGGCGATTGACAGCAGGAGAGGCAGAGCTACAGTGAAGAGCTCAGCCTCTCAGGGAAGCACAATCCACGACCAAGTTGTTCGTAGATGTTTGCCTGGGGGTTTGGGGGGGTCTGCATCCCTCGTTTTTCAGCGAGGATGCGTCAGTTTAGCGCTGGTGGGACTTCTGAAGCGAATTTAAAGGTAAATATAGCAAAAAAAAATCGCTTCAAAGTCTCTTTAACCACCCTGGCATTCTGATTAAATCGCCAGGGTGGCTGCGGGAGGGTTTTTTTTAAATTTAAAAAAAACTATTTCATGCAGCCAACTGAAAGTTGGCTGCATGAAAGCCCACTAGAGGGCGCTCCGGAGGCGATCTTCCGATCGCCTCCGGCGGCAAGGAATAACACGGAAGGCCGCAATGAGCGGCCCTCCGTGTTTCGCTTCCCTCGTCGCCATGGCGACGAGCGGAGTGACGTCATGGACGTCAGCCGACGTCCTGACGTCAGCCGCCTCCAATCCAGCCCTTAGCGCTGGCCGGAACTGTTTGTTCCGGCTACGCTGGGCTGGGGGGACCCTCTTTCGCCGCTGCACGCGGCGGATCGCCGCGCTGCAGCGGCGATCAGGCAGCACACGCGGCTGGCAAAGTGCCGGCTGCGTGTGCTGCTCTTTATTTGGTGGAAATCGGCCCAGCAGGGCCTGAGCGGCAGCCTCTGGCGGTGTTGGACGAGCTGAGCTCGTCCAGACCGCTCAGCAGGTTAAGCAAAAATACAAACAATTGAGCGTATTTTCGAGAGCAAAAAGCAAAAATGAAAATGGCATTGGCAAAAATTTGCAAGCGACACTGCTAGCTACAGACTTCGACAAATATCCAAAAGTTTTTCAGCGGATAACTCTGACGAGGTGAAACAAAATTCTTATTTACTGTCCAACGCAACTTCGTGGAACGCTCTACCCAAAATACCTTTATGCTACACGTGTGGCGCGCCGCCTTAAGCCGTGACGTATTACCAAAACGCGTGCGATTCAGTCCTCAAAGTCTCAGTGTGTTGCTATAAAAAGGAACGGACATGTGGCCGGTAATCTCCAGCTTTGCGTGGAGAAAGTCCCAGTGTGCCCGGCACGTAGGGCAGCCCTAGACTGTATTTCCATGCCAGGCTGCGATGCCAGGGTCAGTGATTTATGGTTCCTGCTAATCTCTCTCTAGAAAGGAGGGCAGTATGTTCAGAGATGCCTCCTGTAAACCTCGCCATCTTACCACGATAACGACAAACGAAACCAAGATTGATGACTCGACTTTCCAGGAGGCCCGTCAAAGCGCAACTGTGCGGCGATGTTTATTTATTTATTCAAAAGGAGAAATTATGCAAATCTGAAAAGTCCCAATAAAAAAAAGAGAACTCGCGGCAAAAACCACATATTTACTGTAAACCGTCTGATGGAAATGTCGGGTAAGCTGCGTCTGTGTTTTGATTTTTTGGACGCTCCAATAGGCAGCCAAAGGGCGTTTGCGATCACGATTTTCCAATGGATAACGTCTCTTGTGCAAGTCATGCACGTTTGTCCCTCTCATAGGCTATCCGATTAGCGGCAGATGAGGAAAACGGTTGATGTCACCCATAAGCGGTACAATTTTTTCACCAAATGTGATCTTTCGATGCGATTTTTATATATAATTGTACAGAATATTTGCCGTTTATGAAGGCAATCGATAGTGAACGATTCTTTGGTCAATTGCTTTATAGGATAAAATCGGACCCAAAGTTGGAAAATATAATCGCATTTGAAGAAAGAATCGTTCAGTAAATGTGAACGTTCGATTATTGCCTTCAGATTTCTTACGATCGTTCATATCGCATCTAAAGATCACATTTAGTGAAAAATTGTATAGGTTGCCCAGGCACTCTCTTCACTTCCTGTTTCTGCCTGGGGCTGTCCCCAGTCTTCTGCCGCCTGAGGAAGTCGCCTCACTTGGCATCATGGGCGGACCGAGTCTGAGTGCCTTTAGAGGAATTAAAGTGAGAGAGATGTGGAGGCTGCCATATTTATTTACTTTTAAGCAATATCAGTTACCTGGCTATCCTGCTGATCCTCTGCCTCTAATACTTATAGCAATAGCCCCTGAACAAGCATGCAGCATATCAGATGTTTCTGACATTGTCAGATCTGACAAGAGTAGCTGTATGCTTGTTTCTGGTTTGATTCAGACACTTTTGTAGCCAAATAATCAGCAGGACAGCCGGGCAACTAGTATTGTTTAAAAGGAGATAAATATGGCAGCCTCCATAACACACTCACTTCGGGTTCCCTTTAAGAACAAGCATTTTTGTACCTAGCAGTACAAATAAGTCATTTTTATATTGTTATTATTATTTAGTATTTATATAGCTCTGACATCTTCTGCAGCGCTGTATAGAGTACATAGTCATGCCACTGACTGTCCTCAGAGGAGCTCGCACTCTAATCCCACCATAGTCATGGTCTAATGTCCTACCATATTATTATTATGTATTTATATAGCACTGACATCTTCTGCAGCACTTTAGAGAGTACATAGTCATGTCACTGACAGTCCTCAGAGGAGCTCGCACTCTAATCCCACCATAGTCATGGTCTAATGTCCTACCATATTATTATTATGTATTTATATAGCACTGGCATCTTCTGCAGCACTTTTCAGAGTACATAGTCATGTCACTGACTGTCCTCAGAGGAGCTCACACCCTAATCCTACCATAGTCATAGTCTAATGTCCTACTATATTATTATTATGTATTTATATAGCTCTGACATCTTCTGCAGCACATTACAGAGTACATAGTCATGTCACTGACTGTCCTCAGAGGAGCTCACACTCTAATCCCACCTTAGTCATAGCCTAATGTCCTACCATATTATTATTATGTATTTATATAGCACTGACATCTTCTGCAGCACTTTACAGAGTACATAGTCATGTCACTGACTGTCCTCAGAGGAGCTCACAATCTAATCCTACCATATCAATAGTCTAATGTCCTACCATATTATTATTATGTATTTATATAGCACTGACATCTTCTGCAGCACTTTACAGAGTACATAGTCATGTTCTGACTGTCCTCAGAGGAGCGCACAATCTAATCCCACCATAGTCATAGTCTAATGTCCTACCATATTATTATTATTATGTATTTATATAGCACTGACATCTTCTGCAGCACATTACAGAGTATATAGTCATGTCACTGGCTGTCCTCAGAGGGGCTCACAGTCTAATCCTACCATAATCCTATACATACTTTCCAACTTTTTGAGATGAGAAAGAGGGACACGTAAGCCACACCCCTGCCACACCCTGATCACGCCCCCATCACACCACTAGTCATGCATACGACAGAAATTTCATTAGACAAATATGTTGTTTTATAATTCAAACCACACTGGTCCTTTCTATCCTGGTTCATTTTCCATCATTTTAACATTTTAAAATTAGTAATATATCAATTTAAAGGATGGGAATAAAGTTTAGAGTCAACCAAACACACTTTTTAGTAGATAAATATATATATTTACACAGAAAGAGGGACAAAGTCCTCAAAGAGGGACAAATGAGGAGGAAAGAGGGACAGGGATCCCAAAGAGGGACTGTCCCTCTGAAAAAGGGACAGTTGGGAGCTATGCAGCATCATAGTCCAGGCCCAATTTTAGTGAGAAGCCAATTAACTCAACAGTATGGTTTTGGGATATGGGAGGAAACCAGAGTGCCTGGAGGAAACCCGCACAGACACGGTGAGAACATACAAACTCCATGCAGATACTGTCCTGGCTGGGATTCGAGCCGGGGAGCTATATAAGCAGAGACAATTTTAGGTAAAATGGGCCCCGAGCAAAAACAAATGTGGGCCTCTTACATTTTCATACTCTACCGATAGTAAACATGTGACTTCTACTCCCCTTGTCTTGTGGGACCTCTAAGAAGCTTGAGGCCCTGAGCAACTGCCCAGTTGTTCCTTATGGAACTACCTGCCCTGGCTATAAGTTTCAGCATGCATTGGTAATAAGAAAAGGAAAATGCACATGGGCTTCTGGGAGCCTTGGACCACCCAAGATAGCCTGCCTCTGCTGCTGCTTACAGTCTGCATACAGTACACGAGAATACAATTTCACCTGCTATTAAAACTTCCACCAGTTGGTGGCAGTAGAGATACTATAATACAGGGTATGTACTGTATGTGTATATAAACATAGTCTCTTGCGGTCTTGTTAAAAACAGCAGAAGATTAAATATATATATATATATATATATATATATATATATATATATATATATATATATATATATATATATACACAGTGGAGGAAATAATTATTTGACCCCTCACTGATTTTGTAAGTTTGTCCAATGACAAAGAAATGAAAAGTCTCAGAACCGTATCATTTCAATGGTAGGTTTATTTTAACAGTGGCAGATAGCACATCAAAAGGAAAATCAAAAAAATAACCTTAAATAAAATTATTATTATTATTATTATTTAGTATTTATATAGCGCCGACATATTATGCAGCGCTGTACGGTGTATATATATATATATATATATATATATATATATCCTGTCACTAACTGTCCCTCAAAGGAGCTCACAATCTAATCCCTACCATTGCCATATGTCTATATTATGTAGTGTAAGTACTGTAGTCTAGGGCCAATTTTTGGGGGGAGCCAATTAACTTATCCGTATGTTTTTGGAATGTGGGAGGAAACCGGAGTGCCCGGAGGAAACCCACGCAGACACGGGGAGAACATACAAACTTTTTGCAGATTGTGCCCTGGCTGGGATTCGAACCAGGGACCCAGCGCTGCAAGGCGAGAGAGCTATAGCAAATGACTTGCATTTCATTGAGTGAAATAAGTTTTTGAATCCCTACCAACCATTAAGAGTTCTGGCTCCCACAGAGTGGTTAGACACTTCTACTCAATTAGTCACCCTCATTAAGGACACCTGTCTTAACTAGTCACCTCTATAAAAGACACCTGTCCACAGAATCAATCAAGCAGACTCCAAACTCTCCAACATGGGAAAGACCAAAGAGATGTCCAAGGATGTCAGAGACAAAATTGTAGACCTGCACAAGCCTGGAATGGGCTACAAAACCATTAGCAAGAAGCTGAGAGAGAAGGTGACAACTGTTGGTGCAATTGTTCGAAAATGGAAGGAGCACAAAATGACCATCAATCGACCTCGCTCTGGGGCTCCACGCAAGATCTCACCTCGTGGGGTGTCAATGGTTCTGAGAAAGGTGAAAAAGCATCCTAGAACTACACGGGAGGAGTTAGTGAATGACCTCAAATTAGCAGGGACCACAGTCACCAAGAAAACCATTGGAAACACATTACACCGCAATGGATTAAAATCCTGCAGGGCTCACAAGGTCCCCCTGCTCAAGAAGGCACATGTGCAGGCCCGTCTGAAGTTTGAACACCTGAATGATTCTGTGAGTGACTGGGAGAAGGTGCTGTGGTCTGATGAGACCAAAATAAAGCTCTTTGGCATTAACTCAACTCGCTGTGTTTGGAGGAAGTAAATGCTGCCTATGACCCCCAAAACACCGTCCCCACCTTCAAGCATGGGGGTGGAAACATTTTGCTTTGGGGGTGTTTTTCTGCTAAGGGCACAGGACAACTTAATCGCATTAACGGGAAAATGGACGGAGCCATGTATCGTGAAATCCTGAACGACAACCTCCTTCCCTCTGCCAGGAAACTGAAAATGGGTCGTGGATGGGTGTTTCAGCACGACAATGACCCAAAACATACAGCAAAGGCAACAAAGGAGTGGCTCAAGAAGAAGCACATTAAGGTCATGGAGTGGCCTAGTCAGTCTCCGGACCTTAATCCAATAGAAAACCTATGGAGGGAGCTCAAGCTCAGAGTTGCACAGAGACAGCCTCGAAACCTTAGGGATTTAGAGATGATCTGCAAAGAGGAGTGGACCAACATTCCTCCTAAAATGTGTGCAAACTTGGTCATCAATTACAAGAAACGTTTGACCTCTGTGCTTGCAAACAAGGGTTTTTCCACTAAGTATTAAGTCTTTTATTGTTAGAGGGTTCAAAAACTTATTTCACTCAATGAAATGCAAATCAGTTGCTATCTTTTATTTCAGGTTATTTTTTCGATTTTCCTTTTGATGTGCTATCTGCCACTGTTAAAATAAACCTACCATTGAAATGATGCTGTTCTGAGACTTTTCATTTCTTTGTCATTGGACAAACTTACAAAATCAGTGAGGGGTCAAATAATTATTTCCTCCACTGTGTGTATATATATATATATATATACATATACATATATATATATATATATATATATATATATATATATATATATATATATATATATATATATATATATATATATATATAAAATACACAATTCTAAATTAGTTTAATCGGTTTTAGAGGAAAGGATTTTGTTTTTTATTTAAAGCTTCAGGCTGAAAGTAAAGCTGTTGTTGGTAAATAATAGTAATGATCCTTGTTATAATATTTATAATAGACCAAAAAATGTTGCACATTTTTTTATGGTTACAAAATCTATGGTTCCGCTACATATAGCGATTTTGGCGGGCGATCGACCAACTGAGAGATCTATCTCTAATCGAATCTGATCAGCTGATTCCCCATCAATTACAACCTGAAATCTTTAGGGAATTGGCCATGTGATGCTGCCTCTGTGACCCCATTTGCTGTCCCACTAATGTTTTATACGAAACCACGCCCCCCACACCGTTGCAGTGTACGTTACCTTTTCACCGTCCTCATTGTACTTTGCACAGGGCCGGTTTAAGCAACAATGGGGCCCCAGGGCAAAATAAACCTGGGGGGAGGCCCCAACAGACACCCCAGAACAAAAATCGCCATTAACCACCCTGGCGTTCTATTAAGATCGCCAGGGCAGCTGCGGGAGGGTTTTTTTTTTAATAAAAAAAAACAAACGATTTCATGCAGCCAACTGAAAGTTGGCTGCATGAAAGCCCACTAGAAGCGCTCCTAACCCGTATTTCTGATCGCCTCCGGCGATCCGCAGTAACAAGGAAGGCCGCAATGAGCGGCCTACCTTGTTTCGTTTTGCTCGTCGCCATGGCGACGAGCGGAGTGACGTCAGCCGACGTCCTGACGTCAGCCGCCTCCGATCCAGCCCTCAGCGCTGGCCGGAACTGTTTGTTCCGACTGCGCAGGGCTCGGGCGGCTGGGGGGACCCTCTTTCGCGGCTGCACGCGGCGGATCGCCGCACTGCGGCGGCGATCAGGCAGCACACGCGGTTGGCAAAGTGCCGGCTGCGTGTGCTGCTTTTTACAGGGAGCAAATCGGCCCAGCAGGGCCTGAGCGGCAGCCACCGGCGGTAATGGACGAGCTGAGCTCGTCCATACCGCTAAGGTGGTTAAGGGACCTTTCTTTGCAGCTGGTATAGTCAGGTGTGAAGCCCCAGTCGGTCAGAGCTCCACATTCTGGCTACCCCAGCCTGCATGGGGGACAAGGGGTTAAAAAGTTTCAGGAGGGGGGACCCCACATAATTAAAAAAAAAAATAAAAAAAAAATACCCACACTCTAAACATACAAAAAAAAATGTGAAAATAGGAAAAAATGCCAGGGATCTTCATACAGCCATATTGCGGCTGTATAGCGATCCCTGGCCAAAGCGCTGCGGCTGCGTATAGACCCCCTGGAAACCCTGTCAGAAAATGTATTGCTCTTTCTTTTGATACATGTAAAATTACACTACCGTTAGGTACTAAAAGTGACATTTACCGCATTTAAAAGTATACTTTTTTCCTTCGAAACGTTAAAATCTATTTTCTCAAAAACTATAAGGTCTTTTTGAAAAATTGTTTTTTTCCTCTTATTCCCAATGTTTTCCTTAAAATACCCTGCAAATTTATGGTTTCTAGCATTTAAGGTGGATTTGCTATTAACCGTTAAAGTCGGCAGGTTTTTAAATGTGTACTTTTTTTCCTTTGAAACTTTAAAATCATTTTTCTCAAAAACTATAAGGTCTTTTTGAAAAATGTTTTCCCTCTTGTAGCCACTGGGGGCCCCTACAGGCTTTGGGGCCCTGGGGCAATTGCCCTCTTTGCCTTTATGGTAGTGCCGGCCCTGACTTTGCATTTGCGCCCCCATGTGGTTTCCGGCCTTGTAGTTTGTTGGGCACATGTGTGACATTTATCATTCGCAATGATCACACGACATTCCAGCCGCGCACTCGATCGAGCATGTCCGCCTGAGATTTCCCAGCATGTCCATTTGATACATGCGACCAATTCCCACTCAAAATTGGTCGAATTGTCGATCGGGCATGCTCTTGACAGCACCGATTTTCATCAGATTCGATAATCATTATCAAATCTGAGGGTCGATTGGCCACCAAGTCTGTAGGTGTATGGCCAACTTTGCAGTTTCAAGAACTTTTCTTGAAAAGACTTGGATAAGTAAGGCATTTATTTGAAGCAAATAAAGATTTTGATTCACATTTAAAGGGACTCCGAGGAGTGCCCGAATGTAAAAGAATACACTTACCTGGGGCTACTTCCAGTTCTCCGTAGGCGGTGAGGTCCCGCGGTGTCCTCTTAGCTCCTGTCCTGCAGCCTCCGCCGGCCCCCGGTTCCGGGCGTCACCCGGCGTGGCGCCAGGGCCGGCTCTTCCTAGTTAATGACACAAAGCGTGATGACGCGAAGCGGGCGTGTGACAGGTCTGCGCATGAGTGGGTTTTCCGCGCCTGCGCAGACCTGTCACGCCGGCTGCGGTAATGACGCGATGCGGCCGGCGTGATGACGCATTGCGTCATTAACCAGGAAGAGCCGGTCCGACACCCGGCCCTGGTTTCGCCGGGTGCCGCCCATAACGGTGGGGGGCCCGGCGGAGGCTGCAGGAGAGGAGCCAGGAGGATGCCGTGGGACCTCGCCGCCTACGGAGAGCTGGAAGAAGCCCCAGGAAAGTGTATTCTTTTAAATTCGGGCACTACTCGGAGTCCCACCTACACCATGCAATCCCGCATGCGATCGATCGAATTCGAATCGTTTAAATCCGACATGTCCGATCAGGATTCGATCAGTAGTGTGGTCGTCGATTTTGCATAGTTATCAATGCAAAATCAACCACACTACCGATCGAATCCCCATCGGACATGTCGGATTTAAACGATTCGAATTCGATCGATCGCACGCGGAATTGCATGGTGTAGAGGCGGCTTAAAATGTTGTTTCCCATTCTGTCCTTTGACAAGTTTTTGCACTTGTGCTGTACAGTTGTTTGAAACTGCACTTTCCATTTCCTTCCACTAGAGGGAGTATATGACATCACTGAACAGCACAATGAATGCATTGCTTGAATGTTTAACAAAGATTTATCTTTTCCCATCTCACTGCCACAAAAATGCGTAAGGAATTGATTTCCTCTTCGTCCGCTGCTGACATTATGTCAGCCTTCCAGAGCTATTTTTATGAATACGGACTAATGCACCAGTAACATAAAACACAGGCTCGCTGAAGTTCGCTAAATCCATATTTACTTGTGTTGTCCTAATAAGGAAGTAAAGCTATTTAAGAAAGTGATTACTTATTTGGGATTAGATTGTGAGCTCCTCTGAGGACAGTCAGAACATGACTATGTACTCTGTAAAGTGCTGCAGAAGATGTCACTCACTGCTAGATAAATACATAATAATAATAATATGGTAGGACATTAGACTATGACTATGGTAGGATTAGAGTGTGAGCTCCCCTGAGGACAGTCAGTGACATGACTATGTACTCTGTAAAGTGCTGCAGAAGATGTCACTCACTGCTAGATAAATACATAATAATAATAATATGGTAGGACATTAGACTATGACTATGGTAGGATTACAGTGTGAGCTCCTCTGAGGACAGTCAGTGACATGACTATGTACTCTGTAATGTGCTGCAGAAGATGTCAGTGCTATATGAATACATCATAATAATAATAATAATAATAATAATAATAATATGGTAGGACATTAGACTATGGCTATGGTAGGATTAGAGTGTGAGGTCCTCTGAGGACAGTCAGTGACATGACTATGTACTCTGTAATGTGCTGCAGGAGATGTCAGTGCTATATAAATACATAATAATAATATGGTAGGACATTAGACTATGGCTATGGTAGGATTAGAGTGTGAGGTCCTCTGAGGACAGTCAGTGACATGACTATGTACTCTGTACAGTGCTGCAGAAGATGTCAGTGCTATATAAATACATAATAATAATATGGTAGGACATTAGACTATGACTATGGTAGGATTAGAGTGTGAGCTCCTCTGAGGACAGTCAGTGACATGACTATGTACTCTGTAATGTGCTGCAGAAGATGTCAGTGCTATATAATACATAATAATAATAATAATAATAATATGGTAGGACATTAGACTATGGCTATGGTAGGATTAGATTGTGAGCTCCTCTGAGGACAGTCAGTGACATGACTATGTACTCTGTAAAGTGCTGCAGAAGATGTCAGTGCTATATAAATACATAATAATAATATGATAGGACATTAGACTATGACTATGGTAGGATTAGATTGTAAGCTCCTCTGAGGACAGTCAGTGACAGGACTATGTCAAAATATAAGGAAGACGCCGAGAGCCCAGTATAGTGTAGTATGTACTGTAAATTGGGTATGGAAGGTAAGTATAGGTAGGTTATACTCACAAACAAGGGTTACCGTCCAGGTAACCACTATAAAGGCAGGTGAGGAGATTAGACCTGTCCCCACTCAGGATTAAGAAGTCGCTCTCTGTAGGTCGGGAAAAAGAAGAATTCCCCTCCACCAGGGGTGGAAACAACTGCAAAAGTAGTACAGAGGCGCCACCAGGGTAAAAACAATATTTCTTTAAAATGGATAAAATGAAGTAGGTAGCGGTGGACTTACCCCTCCAAAACAGACACAAAAATTGCTGTTTTAAGCAAAAATCTGTTTATTTACATACTCCGAACAAGGTGCAACATGTTTCGCGGGTATATCCCACTTCCTCAGGCAATAAACAGGAGCATATCACCAATGCGGTCCGGTACATAGCCTGGCGCCTCTGTCTATGCGCCAGGCTATGTACCGGACCGCATTGGTGATATGCTCCTGTTTATTGCCTGAGGAAGTGGGATATACCCGCGAAACGTGTTGCACCTTGTTCGGAGTATGTAAATAAACAGATTTTTGCTTAAAACAGCAATTTTTGTGTCTGTTTTGGAGGGGTAAGTCCACCGCTACCTACTTCATTTTATCCATTTTAAATAAATATTGTTTTTACCCTTTTGGCGCCTCTGTACTACTTTTGCAGTGACAGGACTATGTATTCTGTAATGCGCTGCAGAAGGTGTCAGTGCTATATAAATACATAATAATAATATGGTAGGACATTAGACTATGACTATGGTAGGATTAGAGTGTGAGCTCCTCTGAGGACAGTCAGTGACATGACTATGTACTCTGTAATGTGCTGCAGAAGATGTCAGTGCTAAATAAATACATAATAATAATATGGTAGGACATTAGACTAGGACTATGGTAGGATTAGAGTGTGAGCTCCTCTGAGGACAGTCAGTGACATGACTATGTACTCTGTAATGTGCTGCAGAAGATGTCAGTGCTATATATTGGGAACATGGAGACGGAAGGATGTCTTAAGGAAGGAAAAAGGATACAGTACATTACAGGGTTTCTTTAAAGCGGACCTGAACTCAAAACTTCCTCTCTGCTCTAAAAGATAAGCAACAGCATAATAACATTAAAGAAAAAAAAACATTTCTTTATTACAGCTGATACAAATCCTGCAGTGTGTCTGCTTCCTGCTTTCATGGATGCGGACATATTGCTGATATTCTGTGCATTCAAATTAGCTGCTCTGCTGTGGCAGTCAGCTGACACAGTGGAGGGATCAAATTTCAGCTTGTGATTAGTCTCAGATGAGGGGCAATTAGACAGGCTAAACTCACTAAATACACACATAGCGGATTACTCTGTTTTCCTTCTGTCCTGTGCAAGAGTTCATGTCTCTGCATATCACACCATCTACACTTCTACTAGACTTAGTTGTTGATGCTCAAAATGCCAAATATCAATTTTAAAGGGTGTTAAACTGAGAAGGATATGGATTTTTCCTATTAAAAATAATACCAGTTGCCCGACTCTCCTGCTGATCCTGTGTCTTTAATACTTTCAGCCACAGCCCCTCAACAAGCATGCAGATCAGGTGCTCTGACTGAAGTCAGACTGGATCAGCTGCATGCTTGTTTCAGGTGTGAGATCCAGATACTACTGCAGCAAATTGGTTAGCAGGAAACATCCATATCCCTCTCAGTTTAGGTTCCCTTTAATCTGATCTGTTTAAAGGATACCCGAAGTGACATGTTACATGATGAGATAGACATGTGTATGTACAGTGCCTAGCACACAAATAACTAGGCTGTGTTCCTTTTTTTTCTTTCTCTGCCTGAAAGAGTTAAATATCAGGTATGTAAGTGGCCGACTCAGTCCTGACTCAGACAGGAAGTGACTACAGTGTGTCCCTCACTGATAAGAAATTCCAAGTTACTATAAAACACTTTCCTAGCAGAAAATGGCTTCTGAGAGCAAGGAAGAGGTAAAAAGGGGAATTTCTGATCAGTGAGGGTCACACTGTAGTCACTTCCTGTCTGAGTCAGGACTGAGTCAGCCACTTGCATACCTGATATTTAACTCTTTCAGACAGAGAAAGAAAAAAAGGAACACAGCCTAGTTATTTGTGTGCTAGGCACTGTACATACACATGTCTATCTCATCATGTCACATGTCACTTCGGGTATCCTTTAAGGTTATAGAAAACAGCCCTTCTGATTGAAAGAATTGCTTGATGGTGAGTTCCTAGAGTACTCTGTGTGTACATAGCTCCGTGTGTGAGGGGTACAGAATAAATACTGTACAATCTGCCTGCCTGCAATAATACAGTTGTGACTATGCCTTACACAAATATATGACATGTAATGTCAAACCAAAATGAACAAACATAACATTAAATAAACATAACATTTAAAACGTGAAGTATATTTTTACTAGCATGTACATTTCAGCTCAGGTAAAGCCTAGTTGCCATAGCTGTCCATACAAAAATCGATTGAAAGATTTGATCTTGTTTGTTTGTTTTTAAATCTTTTTATTGTGGCACATATACAACATATCAGTCATATACATTGAGACCAATAGGTTACTGGCTGCATTTTAACAATGAAAGGACCACTGTCGCAAAAAAAGTAGGCAGTTAAAATCTGACAGAACTGACAAGTTTTGGGCCAGCCTATCTCCTCATGGGGGATGCTCAGGGTTTTCTTTTTTTCAACAGCGTTTCCTGAACAGCAGTTTAAAGCGGCACTACAGCAAAAAACTGTAAAATATGCACAAACATATATACAAATAAGAAGTAAGTTTCTTCCTGAGTAAAATGAGCCTTAAATTACTTTTTTCCTAGTTTGCTGTCACTTACAGTAGGTTGTAGAAATCTGACAGAAGTGACAGGTTTTGGACTAGTCCATCTCTTTATAGGGGATTCTCAGGGATTTATTTATTTTCAAAAGCACTTAGTGAATGGCAGTTGCTCCGTCCATCTGCCAAAAAACTGTGTAGCAAGCAGGGAGGCTGGCCAGCATCATTGTTTAAATCCTTTTTAGGGAATATCTTTATAAAGAATAAAAGCCTTGCTGAGAATCCCCTACGAAGAGATGGACTAGTCCAAAACCTGTCACTTCTGTCAGATTTCTACTACCTACTGTAAGTGACAGCGACATAGGAGAAAAGTAATTCATGGCTAATTTTACTCTGGAAGAAACGTACTTCTTATTTGTATGTTTGCACATATTTTAAATTTTACAGTTTTTCGCCGTAGTGCCCCTTTAACTACCAAAACAATAAGATACCAGCCAGCCTCCCTCCTCACTTGCACACTATTTTGTCAGTTAGACTTTGCAATTGCTGTTCAAGAAATGCCGTTGAAAACAAAGAAAACCCTGAGAATCCCCCATGAGGAGATGGACTGGCCCAAAACTTGTCGGCTCTGTCAGATTTTAACTGCCTAGTTTTTTTGCGGTAGTGGTCCTTTAAAAGAAAATAAACATGTCACCATAGATCATAGATGAAATATGGTATTATCAGCGGATTTTACCAGTCTGTGACAATGTCACACAGGAAACAGGACAATGTGCTACAGGAAATATAACTCTATATAACCTATCTAGACTCGACCATTGTAAAACGTAGTAAATTATGAAAAGAAATATAAACAGAGAGGGAATATAGAACACATTATTCCTCCCGTGCCATAGATAATAATAATTATTACCTAATAAACTCTCATTGGGCTTTCAAGATTCCCCTTCCAGTGTTACAATACCTTCCCCCGGTCCGGCCACGCCCGTACTGTCACACATGCGCTAGGCCACAGGATGTATGCATGTGCACTTCCGGTTATGCAAAGTGCATGGCGCTAATTCTCTGTAGGAGTGTCCCCAGTTTTAAAGAGACACTGAAGCGAAAAAAAAATTTATGATATTATGATTTGTATGTGTAGTACAGCTAAGAAATAAACCATTAAGATCAGATACATCAGTCTAATTGTTTCCAGTACAGGAAGAGTTAAGAAACTCCAGTTGTTATCTCTATGCAAAAAAGCCATTAATCTCTACGACTTTCAAAGTCGTGGAGAGGGCTGTTTTCTGACTTTTATTATCTCAACTGTTATTGAACTATTTACTTTTTCTCTGCCAGAGGAGAGGTCATTAGTGCACAGACTGCTCTGAAAGACTCATTTTGAATGCTGAGTGTTGTGTAATCTGCACATATTATAGAATAATGCAATGTTAGAAAACACACTATATACCTGAAAATAAAAATATGAGAATATTTTCTTTGCTGCTAATCTTCTAGTAATTATTCATAGTACACAACCAATTCATTATATCATATATATTTTTTCACTTCAGTGTCTCTTTAAGGGCTATTAAAAAAGGACCTCCATCCTGAAAAACAAAATCCTGCAGAGCTGCTGAAATGAAAAGTTGTATTTACCTGCGGTGTCTTGTCCGCCCTGAAGACCTCCGCTTCCGCCTCTTGGCCCCGCCTCCCCCTCTCTTCGGAGAAAAAAAACCCTGGAAATTTAATGCAGTAAATAGTTTGGCGTTTTTTTTTCTCGGAAGAGAGAGGGGAGGCGGGGCCAAGCGGTAGAAGTGGAGGGAGGCGGGGTCTTCAGGGAGGCGTTGTGGGACAAGACACCGCAGGTAAATAAAACTTTTCATTTCTGCAGGATTTTTTTCTTCGGGAAGGAGGTCCTCTTTAACCTCCCTGGCAGCATCATTATGTCTTGATTTTAGGGTCTAAAAGCTGTACAATTTGTTCATGTGGTTTTAGACCCTTGAAGCGGTTAAAAAAAATCACACCGCAGGCAGTGTGCAGCAGCCCCTGCACATTACTCACCTTCATGGGATCCAGCGCTGAAATTCTCCTTCCTGCCCTACGGGTGGCACTCTACCCCCTATGGTTTAGGCCACCGTTTGTCACATGATCTCACCCGAGGGATCGAGAGCCTCCGAGGGGCGGAAGAAGACGGGCTGCCAGTGTCTGGATCCCGGGAGAGGTGAGTTATAAACGCCGTTCCGCTGTCTGCACATGTATCTCAAAAGCTACCCCGAGCCTGGCTTGGGATTATCGTGCCCAGCATGTTTTTTTCCACCCTGACCCAAGCTCAGGGTTACCCAGAGGCGGGACAAGGTCCTCCAGCACCCAAGGCTGAGACACCAAAGTGCGCCCCTCCATCCCCCCCCACCCCAGCCGTCACACACTGATTGCTATTACACTAAGAGGCCCCTCCTCCATCCCTCCCACCCCAGCCGTCACACACTGATTGCTATTACACTAAGAGGCCCCTCCTCCATCCCTCCCACCCTAGCCGTCACACACTGATTGCTATTACACTAATAGGCCCCTCCCCATCCCTCCCACCCCAGCCGTCACACACTGATTGCTATTACACTAAGAGGCCCCTCCTCCATCCCTCCCACCCTAGCCGTCACACACTGATTGCTATTACACTAAGAGGCCCCTCCCCATCCCTCCCACCCCAGCCGTCACACACTGATTGCTATTACACTAAGAGGCCCCTCCTCCATCCCTCCCACCCCAGCCATCACACACTGATTGCTATTACACTGAGAGGCCCCTCCCCCATCCCTCCCACCCCAGCTGTCACACACTGATTGCTATTACACTAAGAGGCCCCTCCTCCATCCCTCCCACCCCAGCCATCACACACTGATTGCTATTACACTAAGAGGCCCCTCCATCCCTCCCACACCAGCCGTCACACACTGATTGCTATTACACTAAGAGGCCCATCCCTCCCACCCCAGCCGTCACACACTGATTGCTATTACACTAAGAGGCCCCTCCTCCATCCCTCCCACCCTAGCCGTCACACACTGATTGCTATTACACTAAGAGGCCCCTCCCCATCCCTCCCACCCCAGCCGTCACACACTGATTGCTATTACACTAAGAGGCCCCTCCTCCATCCCTCCCACCCCAGCCGTCACACACTGATTGCTATTACACTGAGAGGCCCCTCCCCCATCCCTCCCACCCCAGCCGTCACACACTGATTGCTATTACACTAAGAGGCCCATCCCTCCCACCCCAGCCGTCACACACTGATTGCTATTACACTAAGAGGCCCCTCCCATCCCTCCCACCCCAGCCATCACTCACTGATTGCTATTAGACTAAGAGGCCCCTCCCCATCCCTCCCACCCCAGCCGTCACACACTGATTGCTATTACACTAAGAGGCCCCTCCCCATCCCTCCCACCCCAGCCGTCACACACTGATTGCTATTACACTAAGAGGCCCCTCCCATCCCTCCCACCCCAGCCGTCACTCACTGATTGCTATTAGACTAAGAGGCCCCTCCCCATCCCTCCCACCCCAGCCGTCACTCACTGATTGCTATTAGACTAAGAGGCCCCTCCCCATCCCTCTCACCCCAGCCGTCACACACTGATTGCTATTACACTAAGAGGCCCCTCCCCATCCCTCCCACCCCAGCCGTCACACACTGATTGCTATTACACTAAGAGGCCCCTCCCCATCCCTCTCACCCCAGCCGTCACACACTGATTGCTATTACACTAAGAGGCCCCTCCCCATCCCTCTCACCTCAGCCGTCACACACTGATTGCTATTACACTAAGAGGCCCCTCCCCATCCCTCTCACCCCAGCCGTCACTCACTGATTGCTATTACACTAAGAGGCCCCTCCCCATCCCTCTCACCCCAGCCGTCACACACTGATTGCTATTACACTAAGAGGCCCCTCCCCATCCCTCTCACCCCAGCCGTCACACACTGATTGCTATTACACTAAGAGGCCCCTCCCCATCCCTCTCACCCCAGCCGTCACACACTGATTGCTATTACACTAAGAGGCCCCTCCCCATCCCTCACCCCAGCCGTCACACACTGATTGCTATTACACTAAGAGGCCCCTCCCTATCCCTCTCACCCCAGCCGTCACACACTGATTGCTATTACACTAAGAGGCCCCTCCCCATCCCTCTCACCCCAGCCGTCACACACTGATTGCTATTACACTAAGAGGCCCCTCCCCATCCCTCACCCCAGCCGTCACACACTGATTGCTATTACACTAAGAGGCCCCTCCCCATCCCTCTCACCCCAGCCGTCACACTGATTGCTATTACACTAAGAGGCCCCTCCCCATCCCTCTCACCCCAGCCGTCACACACTGATTGCTATTACACTAAAAGGCCCCTCCCACCCCAGCCGTCCGTCACACACTGATTGCTGTTACACTAAGAGGCCCCTCCCCATCCCTCCCACCCCAGCCGTCACACACTGATTGCTATTACACTAAGAGGCCCCTCCATCCCTCCCACCCCAGCCGTCACACACTGATTGCTATTACACTAAGAGGCCCCTTCCCATCCCTCCCACCCCAGCCGTCACACACTGATTGCTATTACACTAAGAGGCGCCTCCTCCATCCCTCCCACCCCAGCCGTCACACACTGATTGCTATTACACTAAGAGGCCCCTCCCCATCCCTCCCACCCCAGCCGTCACACACTGATTGCTATTACACTAAGAGGCCCATCCCTCCCACCCCAGCCGTCACACACTGATTGCTATTACACTAAGAGGCCCCTCCTCCATCCCTCCCACCCTAGCCGTCACACACTGATTGCTATTACACTAAGAGGCCCCTCCCCATCCCTCCCACCCCAGCCGTCACACACTGATTGCTATTACACTAAGAGGCCCCTCCTCCATCCCTCCCACCCCAGCCGTCACACACTGATTGCTATTACACTGAGAGGCCCCTCCCCCATCCCTCCCACCCCAGCCGTCACACACTGATTGCTATTACACTAAGAGGCCCATCCCTCCCACCCCAGCCGTCACACACTGATTGCTATTACACTAAGAGGCCCCTCCCATCCCTCCCACCCCAGCCATCACTCACTGATTGCTATTAGACTAAGAGGCCCCTCCCCATCCCTCCCACCCCAGCCGTCACACACTGATTGCTATTACACTAAGAGGCCCCTCCCCATCCCTCCCACCCCAGCCGTCACACACTGATTGCTATTACACTAAGAGGCCCCTCCCATCCCTCCCACCCCAGCCGTCACTCACTGATTGCTATTAGACTAAGAGGCCCCTCCCCATCCCTCCCACCCCAGCCGTCACTCACTGATTGCTATTAGACTAAGAGGCCCCTCCCCATCCCTCTCACCCCAGCCGTCACACACTGATTGCTATTACACTAAGAGGCCCCTCCCCATCCCTCCCACCCCAGCCGTCACACACTGATTGCTATTACACTAAGAGGCCCCTCCCCATCCCTCTCACCCCAGCCGTCACACACTGATTGCTATTACACTAAGAGGCCCCTCCCCATCCCTCTCACCTCAGCCGTCACACACTGATTGCTATTACACTAAGAGGCCCCTCCCCATCCCTCTCACCCCAGCCGTCACTCACTGATTGCTATTACACTAAGAGGCCCCTCCCCATCCCTCTCACCCCAGCCGTCACACACTGATTGCTATTACACTAAGAGGCTCCTCCCCATCCCTCTCACCCCAGCCGTCACACACTGATTGCTATTACACTAAGAGGCCCCTCCCCATCCCTCTCACCCCAGCCGTCACACACTGATTGCTATTACACTAAGAGGCCCCTCCCCATCCCTCACCCCAGCCGTCACACACTGATTGCTATTACACTAAGAGGCCCCTCCCTATCCCTCTCACCCCAGCCGTCACACACTGATTGCTATTACACTAAGAGGCCCCTCCCCATCCCTCTCACCCCAGCCGTCACACACTGATTGCTATTACACTAAGAGGCCCCTCCCCATCCCTCACCCCAGCCGTCACACACTGATTGCTATTACACTAAGAGGCCCCTCCCCATCCCTCTCACCCCAGCCGTCACACTGATTGCTATTACACTAAGAGGCCCCTCCCCATCCCTCTCACCCCAGCCGTCACACACTGATTGCTATTACACTAAAAGGCCCCTCCCACCCCAGCCGTCCGTCACACACTGATTGCTGTTACACTAAGAGGCCCCTCCCCATCCCTCCCACCCCAGCCGTCACACACTGATTGCTATTACACTAAGAGGCCCCTCCATCCCTCCCACCCCAGCCGTCACACACTGATTGCTATTACACTAAGAGGCCCCTTCCCATCCCTCCCACCCCAGCCGTCACACACTGATTGCTATTAGACTAAGAGGCCCCTCCTCCATCCCTCCCACCCCAGCCATCATACACTGATTACTATTACACTAAGAGGCCCCTCCCTCATCCCTCCCACCCCAGCCGTCACACACTGATTGCTATTACACTAAGAGGCCCCTCCCCATCCCTCCCACCCCAGCCGTCACACACTGATTGCTATTACACTAAGAGGCTCCTCCTCCATCCCTCCCACCCCAGCCGTCACACACTGATTGCTATTACACTAAGAGGCCCCTCCCCATCCCTCCCACCCCAGCCGTCACACACTGATTGCTATTACACTAAGAGGCCCCTCCCCATCCCTCCCACCCCAGCCGTCACACACTGATTGCTATTACACTAAGAGGCCCCTCCCCATCCCTCCCACCCCAGCCGTCCGTCACACACTGATTGCTGTTAGACTAAGAGGCGCCCCAGGGCCCCCAACACCTGAATCTCTAGTTATCTGGCTTGTAGTCACTTCCATGTATGCCCTTTTCTTATTTCTCTCTGCTTCACACACAATAGGGTAATGATAGCTGAGTGAGTTGTGTGCCCCCTCCTACACTGCACCCCAAGGCTGGAGCCTCTCTCACCTCTGCCTCGGCCTGGCCCTGATTTGCTACCTGAATGTCAGTGCTGATAGTTCTGAACATCTCTGGTGGTTCTTGACGCTCTACATTTTGCTCATCTGATCGATATGCTTTGACCCGGCTAGTTTCTGACCTCATTTGCTGTCTGCCCTGACTATTCCAGATTACTGCCTGCCATAATTCAACAATCCTTCCTTCAAATCACTTAATTGTAGGCTTGCTTGTTCTCTTTGCCTCCATTGGGGTGATCCCAGAGGTCGTTTGCAGCAAAATAGTCCATTTCCCTCTAGGGCATACATGTCAAACTTTGGCCCACGGGCCAAATCTGGCCCTCGGAGCGACATTACATTTGGCCCACTTTGCATTATCTTTGGCCCACTCTAGACCACCACAGAAGCTCTATTGGAGGTGAAGCCCTAGATCACCAGGGAAGCCGTATGGTACGGTGACCATACGTCCCCCTTTATCCGGGACGCGTCCCGCCTTCGAGGTCCACTGTCCCAGGCTGCATGAGGTCCCGGGAAACGTCCCACGGCTAAAAGCCTCTGGCCACCGTACTATTGAATGAACTTGCCACAGCGTCTAATAGATGCTGCGCCAGTTCATAGCCTGCAGCCCTGCTCCAGCCTGCATGGTCTCCGGCAGGCAGAGCAGGGCTATGGCAAGATGGCTGCCAAAGCCTTGTACTTGAGACACAAATAGTGTGCATAGGCACCATCTTCCCGTAGCCCTGCTATTACATTCCAGCGTGGGAGATTGGAGGAGCAAGATCTCCGGAGGAGCTGCGCGCCAGAGGCCAGGAGAGGAGACTTCTCTCAGATGAGTAAATTATTTTTTTTCCAGGTGAAATACTGCCCAAATTGTTATTTTCTGCTAAAATGTTGCCCACATTGCATTTATTTTGTGCTGAAATGTTGCCCACATTGCGTTTATTTTGTTCTGAAATGTTGCCCACATTGCATTTATTTTGTGCTGAAATGTTGCCCACATTGCGTTTATTTTCTGGTGTCTGGGGTAACTGTTGCTGCATTTATTATTTAATGGTCATAGTTTAGGCTATGTTTGCTGCTTTGGGGTTATGGCAGGTATACTATTAGCATCACACAGTTTCTGCACACCCATGATGCGAATCCTCGTTTGACCACATCATGGCGTAAACACTGCTTTCTTATGCCTCACTGTTACATCATTACGTTAGCACCGCCCATACAATGTCATGACCACACCCATTTTCCGCAGCCCCCCCCCTATTTTCGGCACTCACCGGTGGTGTACCTATATGTATGCCATTTGGGGCACTGTATGCCCTTTAGGTACACTTTCAAATACAGGTAGTCCTCGGTTAACGAACGAGATAGGGACTGTCGGCTCGTTCTTAACCTGAATACGTCCTTAAGTCGGGACTACCTGTACTGCTGCTGGTTGTAAAGCAGAGTAAGCGCAGCAGAAGGTAGAAAGAGGACATCTCACCTGTTCCATGGCGGTAGAAGGTCCCAGCGTGCTGCCCGGAAGCTGTGCGGCCCATCCTCTCTCTCCGTCCACTGTCCACATTGCGGCTTCACATGCGTCTCATAAGAAGCCGCCATGTGGACAGTGGACGGAGAGAGAGGACGGGCCGCGCAGCTTCCAGGCAACACCCTGGGACCTTCTACCGCCATGGAACAGGTGAGATGTCCTCTATTTACCTTCCGCTGCGCCAACTTTGCATTACAACCGGCAGCAGTACAGGTAGACCCCGGCGGCGTGACGTCATCGCGGCGGGCGGTCGTATCGGCGGGCCGTTCGTAAGTCGGGCGTTCGTAACCCGGGGACTACCTGTATGCAGGTTTGTAAAATGAAAATGATCCAGTGAATTATTTTCTCTGTAACATCATATTAAATGTCAATACAATTAATATGGAAAATGGGTTTAATGAATGCAGAAACAGCTAAAACCAAAGGGCAACCACACCTCCCTACTATATTTAAAGTGACACTGAAGCGGAATTTTTTATTATGATATAATGATTGGTATGTGTAGTACAGCTAAGAAATAAAACATTAGGAGCAGAGACTAATATTGTTTCCAGTGCAGGAAGGGTTAATAAACTCCAGTTGTTATCTATGCAAAAGAGCCATTGAGCTCCAAGACTAGGGGGGTATAAACCTCGTGTTCTCAAGTGGTTAACTGGTTCGCGTTCCACGGTTTTTACCCCTTAAGGTTCCTGACAATTTTGACAATTTAGCTGTGTCGTTTTGATACAGTAGTAACGTTTTAATTGCTTAACCTTAGTGATATATATCTTGCTTAGGCTTTCTTTAGGTAGTATTTTTTTCCCCCAAACTATTTTATTCTATAGTCATTTTATGGGGAAAAATTAGGTGTAAATGCAGAAAATACCCATTTTTATTTATTTTTCACCCTTCCTAATTATCACATGACACTGGACACCCTGTGTGTGTGTGTGTGTGTGTGTGTGGGGGGGGGGGGGGGGGGTAAGCAAAAAGACTTACCGCAGTGTCCGTGGCCCGTTGTCTCCTTCCGATCATCTGTAAACGGCCCCTGTTGTAAAGCCCTGGTTGGCGCAGGCGCAGCAAGTCCCTGGGAGTACGTGTGCACTCTAGCAGGAAGATGTGGCCAGCGCACGCGGTCACCTGACCCGTACATACATCCTGCGCATGTCCACTATGGCACCTGTGACCGCTAACGCCGGCTATGTCTCTCCACGAGAGTGCACACATCTTCCCAGGGACTTCCTGCGCCGACCAGAGCTTAACAACGGGCCATTTACAGATGATCGGAAGGAGACACCGGGCCACAGACGTTGCGGTAAGTCTTTTTGCTCCCCCCCCCCACACACACACACACACATACACACACAGACTGTCCATTTCCAATTATATTTAGGACGAAGGTATCCTTTAAAGCTTTTACAAAGAACTGGATATAGGAGTTCTAAGTTTCTGAGGAGGTCAGGTGAGGACACAAAAAAGCGACTTTCTCGAGTCCAGACTCATCTTCTTCCCTTTTCTTCTCTGCCAGAAAAGCAGCTGTAGACAGCTGATCCAGATGGGAAATGTTTGAAATCATCCGAAAATAAACGCTCAATCAAACTTCCCCATCCTCGTCAGCAGTGCGCTCTTACCATCCTCCTGAAAAGCTCGCCCGAATATTCCAGACACTCGCGCAACAATGTCACGGCGTTGAGATCCTACTTACATTCCAGCATGTCAAACAATTGCCTGCTAGGCTCTTATCGTGGATGAGGAAGTAACATCTACAGTCGGGTGTGAAAGACATGGGTTGAACTTTGTTCTTTCACGGTTGACACTTCTCTTGCTCCGGTCCAGTCTAGCGCTATCTATTGTGGGACTAATCTGGTAGCGGTCACTGGCTGTACCTAGAAGGACAAAGCGTGGTGGAGAACATTACACAGAAGGAAAACTTGGCCTTACAGAACAGACAGATGTTCATTTTTAGTCACGAAAGGAAGGCCACACTGCAGATGTTTCCATCTTGATAAAGGATCTCAAGGTCCTCAGAAAAAACAAGACTAAAAAAAAACACGTCAAAAACCACTAAGGGCCCAATCCAATTCACTTTTTTCGAAGTTCTCTCCTTCAGTAGGTGAGATTTCACATCTTATCGATAAAATTCCTTCTAAGCCACAAGCAAGCAAAAAAAATACTCAAGAATAATTTTGAAGGTACTTTTCCACCTAGTTCTTGGTACTTTTCCATTTTCAGAGTACTGTGAGAAATTATTTTTAAGCAGAAAATGAAAACTGATCTTCCTGGAGAAAACTTAGGACAAAAAGTGAATTGAATCAGGGATAAAGTCACCACTCCAGGCATTCCCTGGAAAGATAAGAGGAGGCACCCCAGGGACATGATGTTTAATCCCGTTCAGTAAATAATAGTCTTACCTCGGTCAAGGATTGGGCTTTCAATATACTATTTTTTGGACACTAAAATGACAACGCGTTTCTTGGGTCAGTTTCAAACAATGTCTTAAATGGCCCATACACTGGTCAACTTCAGCGATCAATCGATTCTATAGAATCGGCCAATCAATTTGTGGCCAGTTTCGATTGTTTTTTGCTGGGAGCAGATCGAAGGCCCATAGAGTTGCATTGGATCCAATGGTGCAGTAATGCATTTAGATCGATTTTCAATAGATTTCCAATAGATTTAATTCTGAAATCTTTTGGAAATCTGTTCCTAGTGTGTGGCACACATCGGATAGATTCCTGTCAGATTCGACCTGACAGGCATCTGCCAGAAATCTATCTGATGGTCGAATCTACTGCAAATCTATCAGTGCATGGCCACCTTTTGAAAGGAACAGCTTGGACTTGGAAGCGCCTATTATGCCCAGTACACACCATACAATTTTCTGTAAGATTTTGTTAGATTTACCTGCCAGATGGATAATTTCCAACATGTTGGATATTATCTACCTAACCATCTATCTGCTTAGAATTGCTCTACTCAGCAGAAGATAACCAGAAGACAATGCACCAGAGATAATGACCAGTCTCTACCAGTACTTTACATAATATAATCTAATTACAGAAAATATTGCAGAAACTCTAACAGAAAATTGTATGGAGTGTACTAGGCATTAGACTAATAGGCGGTCCCTTCATATCCCATCCAAATCCTCCCCTCAGTGAGGGGTTTCCCTGAGAGTAACCTCAAGAGGTATTTGTTTTTTGGACAGTGACCTTCTAAAACAGAATCCTTGGCAGATCCGAATGGAGACGGCATTCCTCACTTACCTCTCAAGCTACGTACTTACCCCCCAACGGGTCCTGCGACATCCCCTCGATGACAGTCATTAAGTGACGCCTCTTCCTGCTCGCAACATCACATGACCAGGGCCGGTTCGCCCATGAGGTTGGGTGAAACAACTTTCTCAGGCGGCACCTCGGGGGGGGGGGGGGTTGGGGTAACCCACCTGACCATGGGTGTGACCCACCTGGCCATGGGTGTGGGTGACTGCCGAGCTGGAGGAGTAGCAGGTAGAAGGGGGGTATTGGGCCTAGTGGTGGGGAGGGGGGTCGGACCAAACGTCTAGAACCGGTCCTGCACATGACTACATGGGGCGCTAATGGAAAGTAAGCAGTACTTTGCGCGGAGTCGGCGGGGATCTTAGAGATCCGATCCGCCGTTTCCATCGCTTAACGATGCGCCATTGACGTGGGGGGCAACACTTTGTGTTTGTGTTAAATGATGTTGCCCGACGTTGGGTAACATCGCCGCAAGTATCGCCCGGTGAGTATGAGGATTTACTGTGGTTCTCTTTCAGTAACCCAGCTTTGTAAGTCATTTTTCACCACTTTCATTATCCCTCTGGTTTGAACACTACACTATGGGCTTGATTCACAAAGCGGTGCTAACAGTTAGCACCCTGGTGAAAAGCCCTTTATCACGCCTAAACTCAGTTTAGGCATGATAAGTTTAGGTGTGATAAGTTTAGGTGTGATAAGTTTAGGCGTGATAAGTTTAGGTGTGATAAGTTTAGGCATGATAAGTTTAAGCACCAACTGCGTTAGCACTGCAGTGCACAGCTGATCAAAAGTTTTGCGCTAGCAAAGTCTGGTGCACTTCGCATAGAGTTTAATGGCGCTGCTTTGCGTGCGGGACTTTGCTCGCTATCTACACTTATCTAAACTTATCATGCCTAAACTTATCACACCTAAACTTATCACACCTAAACTTATCACACCTAAACTTATCACGCCTAAACTGGCTTTTCACCAGCGTGGTGCAAAGGTTATCATGCCTAAAGTCTTTTAGGCGTGATAACTGAGTTATCACCGCTTTGTGAATCAGGCCCTATGTATGCACTCCTGGTGTCTTTTATCTCGATTTCCGGGCTCACGAGTTGAAGTTGACAGACCAACCACCCCCACAATTCTCTGGGTAGAGTTTGAGGAGACACTTAGAACATATCTCCACTCAGGGGTGGAAATGTGCTGAATGGTCAGATAGGTTGTCTCTCTCTGTGGTCAAAAAGAGAATAGACTAAGGGCTGGATTCAGTAAACGGTGCTAACCCAGTTAGCATGCCTAAAGACTTTGGGCGTGATAACGTGGGTGCTAACTGGGTCAGCACCGTTTACTAAATTTACATCGCGCGCAAAGTCCCACACTGAAAACTTTGCGTGCCCACAGCGCGGTGTGTGCGAAATGTCGCATCGCGGTGCGATGAAAACGGTGCGTTGATGCGCCTATAAGGTCGCATTGCGTGCGACTTTAACGTCACATGGTGCGATATTAAGGTCGCACCCAATGCAACCTTATAGGCGCATCGGGTGCGCTGTTTTTGCGGTGCGCGCGCAAAGTTTTGCGTGCGGGACTGTGCGCGCGATGTGAATTTAGTAAAGGGTGCTAACCCAGTTAGCACCCTAGTTATCACGCTTTTCACAGGCGTGCTAACACTTAGCACAGTTTACTGAATCGAGCCCTAAGACTGGAATAACATAGACGTTTAAAGTGGAGCTGTCATCCATACTATCTGGATCAACAGGGATATGTGAGGGAGCAGGCTGGTGTTGTACTTTATACTGGTTGAACTCGATGGACGTATGTCTTTTTTCAACCAAAATAACTATGTAACTATCTCAGAAAAAGAAAAAAAAAAGTGATTTTTCTATAGTAAAAAAAAAAGAGAAAAGCCTTCTAGGGTTTTCTATTTTGTCTCTGTCTATCTTGAAGCCAATCCTGACATCATTTCCTCCATTACCCTGTCTGTGTATCATTGCCCGCCCCCTTCCCAGTCTTCAGACACTCCCACCCAGGTCTGCAGTAGAAAGTGCATTGAGAAATATTGGCCAATCAGAGAGGAACAGAGGTGTGGGAGGGGGAAACAGGAGGGAAAGAGGCTTCAGCCAATCAGGCTTCATTAGTTATGTCTAAGGGGAAAGTAAAGAAGAAAAAAAAGACAACCCAGCATGCCCTGCAACTTCCTTTGTGCAGCAATGTACCAAATAAGAGTCAGGTAAACTGGGGAATGATCATTTATCAACAAGAAAAGTAATAGAGATTTTAACTTTTGGATTGCCTGGTTAGCATCCTTATTACTTGTTTACTTGTTTACCAGATAAAAATAAAGAATTGATTTTTGATTTTATGCCCGACAGTTACTCTTTAAGGGTATCTGAGATGGCAGTGTATGGTATTTTTATACTTACCTGGGAGGTGTGTTGGTCACTCGGCATCCTCTCTTGCTCCTCTGTTCTCTTGTAATAGCTCCCAGTAATCCAGCTAGTTACAGCCAGTTGGGCGCTTGTGCTCATGCGCGCTCCCGCAGCACTCCCATACCCGGGAGCGCTCTGTGCCTGCCCAGTACTACTGCGACTAGCCAGAGTACCGGGAGCTATTAAAAGAGAACAGAGAGGAGGGCAAGGGACCTCCACACCTCATGGGGCTGGAGGAAGCCCCAGGTAAGTATACATATACCATATGCTGCTATCTCTTTAGTGTAACCCATAAAGCCAATACTGTCATCTGCAAAGGATCGTATAACAAATGTGGCCACCATGACCCCCTAACCTCAAAAGAACACCTCCCTCCCCCCTCCACCGCGCCTGCAAGGTTTGCTCCTCCTATAATTAAGCCTCTATTTAAAAGGTAAGAGAGTGATATGGAGGATGCCATATTTATTTCCTTTTAAAGGATACCTGAAGTGACATGTGACATGATGAGATAGACACGGGTATGTACAGTGCCTAGCACACACATAACTAGGCTGTGTTCCTTTTTTATGTATCTGCCTGAAAGAGTTAAATCTCAGGTATGTAAGTGGCTGACTCAAGGCCCGTACTCACGGGCTGCAAATGTTGCCTGTCGCCAGCACACGTGAGCGTGTGGGCGACAGGCCGGCGACAGCTTCTCTCCAGGTCCCTCCGCGTACACACGCGGAAGAGGGACCAGCGGCGAGGCGGAAGCTGTCGCCGACGTTCCTCCTCCCCCCGCCGGAAGCTCCATTTGATACAATGGAGGTTGCTGTTGCTAGTCCGCGTACTCACGCGGACTAGCGACAGTTGCGGGGGAGGTGCGGCGGCGACTGTCGCCATGCGATTGAAACTTTCAATCGCATGGCGACATGAGCGGCGGGCGACAGTTCGGGGTGCGCGCGCGTGCGACGGCCCATACTCACGGGCGACCTGTCGCCGCAACACGCGCGCGCCGCGTGTTGAGGCGACAAAAGTCCCTCGTGAGTATGGGCCATTAGTCCTGACTCAGACAGGAAGTGACTACAGTGTGACCCTCACTGATAAGAAATTCCCCTTTTTATCTCTCTCTTGCTCTCAGAAGCTATTTTCTGCTAGGAAAGTGTTTTATAGTTGGAATTTCTGATCAGTGAGGGTCACACTGTAGTCACTTCCTGTCTGAGTCAGGACTGAGTCAGCCACTTACATACCTGAGATTTAACTCTTTCAGGCAGAGAAAGAAAAACATGTCTATCTCATCATGTCACATGTCACTTCGGGTATCCTTTAAACAATACCAGTTGCCTGGCAGCCCAGCTGATTTCTTTGGCTGCAGTAGTGTCTGAATAACACACCTGAAACAAGCATGGTTGGCTTTTACATTCTTATAGCAAGTACGACAAAGCTTGATTATTTACTTCCTTTCTATTTTACATCATTTTTGAAAAAATCCATTTTAATGAATGAATTAAATAAAAATAAATGATAGACCTTGAATATATTTATATTGAAAAAGGAGGAACTCCCGGCTTATTCAACTTCCTACAATTCTGTCCTTCTCCTTTACTTAATAAAACTGTAATACTTCAGTATTTGTTTATAGGTCGGTAATTTTACAATCTTATAGAAGCAACCAAGTGAGGACAGTCAGTGACATGACTATGTACTCTGTACAGTGCTGCAGGAGATGTCAGTGCTATATAAATACATAATAATAATATGGTAGGACATTAGACTATCACTATGGTAGGATTAGAGTGTGAGCCCCTCTGAGGACAGTCAGTGACATGACTATGTACTCTGTAATGTGCTGCAGAAGATGCCAGTGCTATATAAATACATAATAATAATATGGTAGGACATTAGACTATGACTATGGTAGGATTAGAGTGTGAGCTCTTCTGAGGACAGTCAGTGACATGACTATGTACACTGTAATGTGCTGCAGAAGATGTCAGTGCTATATAAATACATAATATTAATATGGCAGGACATTAGACTATGACTATGGTAGGATTAGAGTGTGAGCTCTTCTGAGGACAGTCAGTGACATGACTATGTACTCTGTAATGTGCTGCAGAAGATGTCAGTGCTATATAAATACATAATAATAATATGGCAGGACATTAGACTATGACTATGGTAGGGATTAGATAGTGAGCTCCTGTGAGGACAGTCAGTGACATGACTATGTACTCTGTAATGTGCTGCAGAAGATGTCAGTGCTATATAAATACATAATAATAATATGGCAGGACATTAGACTATGACTATGGTAGGATTAGATTGTGAGCTTCTCTGAAGACAGTCAGTGACATGACTATGTACTCTGTAATGTGCTGCAGGAGATGTCAGTGCTATATAAATACATAATAATATGGTAGGACAATAGACTATGACTATGGTAGGATTAGATTGTGAGCTTCTCTGAAGACAGTCAGTGACATGACTATGTACTCTGTAATGTGCTGCAGAAGATGTCAGTGCTATATAAATACATAATAATAATATGGTAGGACATTAGACTATGACTATGGTAGGATTAGAGTGTGAGCCCCTCTGAGGACAGTCAGTGACATGACTATGTACTCTGTAATGTGCTGCAGAAGATGTCAGTGCTATATAAATACATAATAATAATATGGTAGGACATTAGACTATGACTATGGTAGGATTAGAGTGTGAGCTCTTCTGAGGACAGTCAGTGACATGACTATGTACACTGTAATGTGCTGCAGAAGATGTCAGTGCTATATAAATACATAATATTAATATGGCAGGACATTAGACTATGACTATGGTAGGATTAGAGTGTGAGCTCTTCTGAGGACAGTCAGTGACATGACTATGTACTCTGTAATGTGCTGCAGAAGATGTCAGTGCTATATAAATACATAATAATAATATGGCAGGACATTAGACTATGACTATGGTAGGATTAGATTGTGAGCTTCTTTGAAGACAGTCAGTGACATGACTATGTACTCTGTAATGTGCTGCAGGAGATGTCAGTGCTATATAAATACATAATAATAATATGGTAGGACAATAGACTATGACTATGGTAGGATTAGATTGTGAGCTTCTCTGAAGACAGTCAGTGACATGACTATGTACTCTGTAATGTGCTGCAGAAGATGTCAGTGCAATATATAAATACATAATAATAATATGGTAGGACATTAGACTATGACTATGGTAGGCTTAGAGTGTGAACTCCTCTGAGGACAGTCAGTGACATGACTATGTACTCTGTAATGTGCTGCAGAAGATGTCAGTGCTATATAAATACATAATAATAATATGGTAGGACATTAGACTATGGGTATGGTAGGATTAGATTGTGAGCCCCTCTGAGGACAGTCAGTGACATGACTATGTACTCTGTACAGTGCTGCAGAAGATGTCAGTGCTATATAAATACATAATAATAATATGGTAGGACACTAGACTATGACTATGGTAGGCTTAGAGTGTGAGCTCCTCTAAGGACAGTCAGTGACATGACTATGTGCTCTGTAAAGTGCTGCAGAAGATGTCAGTGCTATATAAATACATAATAATAATATGGTAGGACATTAGACTATGAGGCCCGGTGCACACCAAAACCCGCTAGCAGATCCGCAAAATGCTAGCAGATTTTGGAACGCTTTTTCTTATTTTTCTGTAGCGTTTCAGCTAGCATTTTGCGGTTTTGGGAAGCGTTCTTGGTGTAGTATATTTCATATATTGTTACAATAAATTTGTTACTGAACAGCTTCTGTAACAAAAACGCCTGGAAAACCGCTCTGAACTGCCGTTTTTCAGAGTGGTTTGCGTTTTTCCTATACTTTACATTGGAGGCAGAAACGCACCTTCAATCCAAAAAATGCCTCACCCTGGGAGTATGCGTTTCAGCAAAACTCCTCCCGCTCTGGTGTGCACCACCCCATTGAGATACATTGACCAAGCGTATCTGCAGCTGCAAGCGGCTGCAAAAAACGCCAAAAAAACCCGCTCAGTGTGCACCAGCCCTAACTGTGGTAGGATTAGAGTGTGAGCTCCTCTGAGGACAGTAAGTGACATGACTGTGTTCTCTGTAAAGTGCTGCAGAAGATGTCACTGCTATGGTTAACCCTTTTCCTTTTTTATCAATCATTAAAAAAAAACAGTTTTAGCTGTAGTTTGGTGTGTGTGAGTCGTGGTACAATCGTACACTTAATGGAAATTGAACTCCCCTCTGGAACACTCGCTGCATTTGTAGCCTATGGCAACTGCATTATCCTTAGAAAGAACCCGAGGTGTGTTTAAAGAATGTTATCTGCATACAGAGGCTGGATCTGCCTATACAGCCCAGCCTCTGTTGCTATCCCAAACCCCCCTAAGGTCCCCCTGCACTCTGCAATCCCTCATAAATCACAGCCGTGCTGTGAGGCTGTGTTTACATCTGTAGTGTCAGTCTCAGCTGCTCCCCCGCCTACTGCATAGCTCCGGTCCCTGCCCCCGTCCCTTCCCTCCAATCAGCAGGGAGGGAAGGGATGCAGGCGGGGACTAGAGATCTGCAGGAGGCGGGGAGAGCAGCAGACTGACACTATAGAGATAAACACAGCCAGCTCTGACAAGCTGTTTGTCAGCAGCGTGGCTGTGATTTATGAGGGATTGCAGAGTGCAGGGGGACCTTAGGGGGGTTTGGGATAGCAACAGAGGCTGGGCTGTATAGGCAGATCCAGCCTCTGTATGCAGATAATATTCTTCAAACCCACCTTGGGCTCTCTTTAAAACAACTCTTTTTTTTTACAGGACAAAAGGAAGCAATAAATGAGGTTCAGGAATTGTATTTTTCCCCTGGTTGGTATCCTCCTATTTTACCCGGGTTAGTTGAGCTGCAGTGTCTGGAGCCCTTTGTTTCGGGGCCCCATTGCAGGTGGCTGTAGTGCCTCACCTAAGTCTCACCTAATCACGATGACTTTGGCGTGATGGGAATCATGCACATTTTTGGCATGGAGCTCCTATCATGTTATTTTACTGTACATTGGGAAATAGGAGAAGGGTGTAGTCCTTGCATGTGGATACCACTGCAAATGGGATGCGGAGTTCTAACTTGTCCTGGAACCATCTTCATGTTACAGTCCCAGTATTTTCTCACACATCTACCTGCTACAGTCAGTGCAGGAAAACACAGGCGCATGTATTTCAGGCCTCACAGCTGCCAGCACAGGAAGTTTCCCTGAATTTATGTCACTTTTCTGCAGGGAGTGGATATTTAAAGGGACATGAAGTGAGAGGGGTACGGAGGCTGCCATACCTATTTCCTTATAAACAATGCAGATTGCCTGGCTATCCTGCTGATCCTATGCCTCGTATACTTTTAGCAATAGACCCTGAACAAGCATTCAGTATATCATTTTGTAGCAGGATAACAGAGGCGCCAGGTAGAGTAAAATAAATTAAAATCGTTAAAAAGGGCGAAGTGGGTGGACTCACCTCCCTTCTGGAAGAAATGGCCGGACAACGGGCAAGTTACTTGCAGTTTAAAGTAACATTTAATAATAACTCCAAAAGTGCAACGCGTTTCACGGGTAACAGTCCCGCTTCTTCAGGCAAACGATTTTTGGAGGGTACGCGGTCTGGTCAAGAGCTATAGACAGAGGCGCTATACCCAGCTCTTGACCAGGCAGTGTACCCTCCACAAATCGTTTGCCTGAAGAAGCGGGACTGTTACCCGTGATGAAACGAGTTGCACTTTTGTAGTTATTATTAAATGTTACTTTAAACTGCAAGTAACTTGCCCGTTGTCCGGCCATTTCTTCCAGAAGGGAGGTGAGTCCACCCACTTCGCCCTTTTTAACGATTTTAATTAATTTTACTCTACCTGGCGCCTCTGTTTTCCTGCTACAAAATAATGTAACCCACACTTGGTGGAGGGGCGTATCCCCACTTTTTCCTACCTACAGAGAGCGATTTCTTAGACCTGAGCGGGGCCAGGTTATAATTCTCCCCGCCTGCTCGCCCAGTGGTTGCCTTGGTGGCGACCTACCTGTGTGAGTATAATCACCTTCTTTATCACCAGATACCATTACATTAACATACTACACCATATCGGGCTCTCGGTTTCCCTCTCTTTACAATGCATCATATCAGGTGTTTCTGATTGAAGTGTGACTGGATTAGGACATACCAGTTGCCTGGCTGTCCTGCTAATCTCTGCATGAGAGATAAAATAGTGTCTGAATCACACACCTGAAACAAGCATGCAGCTAATCCAGTCAGACTTCAGTCAGAACACCTTTTCTGCATGCTTTTTTAGGGTCTATGGCGAGAAGTACTGGAGGCAGAGAATTAGCAGGACAGCCAGGCAATCTGTATTGTTTAAAAGGAAATGAATACATCAACCTCCATATCCCTCTCACGTCAGGTGTCCTTTAATGCAAAATGTGGACTTTCCTTTTGTTTGAACAGATCTTCATGTATACTGCGTTCAGAAATTCTATGAAAAGCCCTGGTGACAGGACCTCTTTAAATAGAACCACTGTGTCACTATAACTTCCTTCCACTTTTGCCAAATCGAGAGCTGATAGCGGAGCGCTTACCGAGAATTACGGCCACAAAACCATCAAATGTTACTTTGTGATGAAGTTCGGCTTCCCTAGAGATAGCTATTGTTTGTATTTATGTCTTGACTCCCTTTTATCGAAAAGCACGAATAGATCTCCACGTGCCGTTTATTGACCTGACCATACGTGTCGGTGGTTACTCCGGACACACGTAGGGGGGGGCTCGATGATCTCGTACCAATTCAAAGCCAACCGTTTAATCCCTCCCATAAAGTGCATGAGCAAATTACACACATGTCCACAACTAAGTCTTAAAGGGAACCTTAACTCAGAGGGATATGGATGTTTCCTTTTAAGCTACTTACACACCAAGACGTTGCGTTTAGGGGACGTTATAGGGCACATAACGTGCCCCTAACGCAACGCCTGGTGCTCTTCGATGTGGACGTCGGAGTGAGCCGCGTTGTGCAGCTCACTCTGGCGTCCGTGATGCCGTGATGCGCACTCTTGGACGCATGCGGCATCACGTGGTCCCGGCCGGCCAATCGCCGCACAGAGCGGCCGCTCCAGGAAGTAAACACTGCACGTCACACCGTGCAGTGAATATTAATTAGCCATGTGCCTGGCCGCTCTCCCCTCCTCCCCAACACTACTGAGCATGTGCGCACAGTCTAACGCGGCTTAGCTGCGCATAACGCACAGCATGCAGCACTCTCAACGGATGTGCTGCGTTACAATGTAATGCAACGTGGGCACTGTGAACAGCACATTGATTATTCATTACTGTGCGGTGGGGCTGCGTTACAGGCTGCACTAACGTGCGTCTGTAACGTCCCACTGTGAAAGCAGCCTTAAACAATACCAGTTGCCTGGCATCTTGCTGATCTCTTTGGCTGCAGTAGTGGCTGAATCACACACCTGATACAAGCATGTAGCTAATCCAGTCTGACTTCAGTGAGAGCACCTGATCTGCATGCTTGTTGAGGGGCTGTGGCTAAAAGTATTAGAGACACAGGATCAGCAGGAGAGTCAGGCAACTGGTATTATTTTAAAAAGAAAATCCATATCCTTCTCAGTTTAACTCCCTTTAAGGCTTCATTCACACCTAAAAATGCAAACGCAAGTGTTTTTCGTTTTTGTGCGCTATTTCCCCCCTCCCGGCGCTCCACTGCGCGCTGCGTTTTTGGAAAAAAAAAACGCTTTTTAAGCGCTTTGGCAGAGCGGTTTTGAGATTCACTCCCTGACGCAAGTCAGTAAGTGAACTCTTTGATCCGGAAAAAAAAAATACAATGTATTTATTCTAAAAAACGCGAACGCAATCGCCGCATAAAGCAGTTTTGTTAGCGTTCTTCCTATACCTTCCATTATATGAAAATCGCCCCAAAAATGGTACAGGCACCACTTTGCTGCACGCACAGCGCACGAACCGCGCCGATATGAACCGTCTCATAGAGATTCATTGCACAAGCGTTTTGTGGGCGATTTTAAAAATCGTCTGCGCTTGAAAAAAGGCCGACAACGCGCCTCGTTTGAACGTGCCTTACTGTTAGTCAGCAACATGGGAGAAAAGTAATTTCTGGCTCCTTTTACTCGGGAAAAAAACGTACATCTTATTTGTATATGTTTGCACATATTTTAAATTTTAAAATTTTTCGCCATAGTGCCCCCTTTAAGAATGAAGACACTTTATTATTAAATTTATATTTGCAATATATGAATAATGGAAGTTATATGCAAATTTATGAATAATGCAAGTTGTATGCAGCAGGAAGTGACAGCAATGGGGGCAGCACTAGACCACCATGGAGTAACAGGGTGGGGGGCAGCATTAGACCACCAGGGAGGGACTACCCTATGGATGGATGGAGGGCAGGCTATAAAGGGCGTATGGTGGACTGAGGGAGGGATATAAGTGACATGGGGCTGTGTGCAATGCCTGGCACACACCATGCAATTTCCCATCAGATAGACCGGTCTAATCGATTATTTCCAACAGTTCCAATCTGATTTCCCATCGTTTTTCTGATTGATTGTGTATAGAAGTAATCAGAAAATTGACCAGAAAAACAATCGGGAATCAGATTGGACCTGGCGCAAATAATCGTTTTGACCGCCTGATAGGAAATTGCGTGGTGTGTACCAGACATAAGGGGTCTGAATGCTTTTCTTTTAAAGGACAACTGAAGCAAGAAGGATATGTAGGCTGCCGTATTTGTTTCCTCTTCAGCAATACCAGTTACCGGGCAGCCCTGCTGAGCCTCTGCCTCTAATACTTCCAGCCATAGCCCCTGAACAAGCATGCAGCAGATCAGGTGTTTCTGACGTTATTGTCAGATCTGCCAAGATTAGCTGCATGCTTGTTTCTGGTGATATGCAGACACTACTGCAGCCAAATAGACCAGCAGGGCTGCCAGGCAACTGGTATTGTGTAAAAGGAAATAAAAATGGCAGCCTCCATATCACTCTCACTTCAGTTGTCCTTTAATTGTACAATGGGGAGGGTGGATTAAAGTGTGTTGGAGGCGAGGTCGTAGCAATAGCAACTGCCATGGGGCCCTGGAGCAGAGGGGGCCCAGGTTGTACTTGATGCAGGGCAGTTTCTAGGCTAAATTTCACCCAGGGCGAGGGTGTAAAAATTGCACCCCCTTCCCCCTCACCCCCGTGAACCCTTACCCTCGTGAACCCTTACCCTTTAGGGACAGTCACACAGCCACAGGTCACAGGTAGATCTGCCTACTTACTAGTGACCAGCCGCTCATCCAGGAGGAAGCAGAGACCAAGAGAACACACAGGCGAAGAGAGCCCGGAAAGCCGACTCCTCCATGGGCGCCGCACACTAACAGCCTGCAGTACTGCTACAGGACACCAGGTGTCATCATGCGGTGGTGACAGCCTGCAGTACCGCTACAGGACATCAGGTGTCATCACGCGGTGGTGACAGCCTGCAGCACCGCTACAGGACATCAGGTGTCATCACGAGGTGGTGACAGCCTGCAGTACCGATACAGGACATCAGGTGTCATCACGCGGTGGTGACAGCCTGCAGTACCGCTACAGGACATAAGGTGTCATCACGCGGTGGTGACAGCCTGCAGTACCGATACAGGACATCAGGTGTCATCATGCGGTGGTGACAGCCTGCAGTACCGCTGCAGGACATCAGGTGTCATCACCCGGTGGTGACAGCCTGCAGTACCGCTACAGGACACCAGGTGTCATCACGCGGTGGTGACAGCCTGCAGTGCCGCTACAGGACATCAGGTGTCATCACGCGGTGGTGACAGCCTGCAGTACTGCTGCAGGACATCAGGTGTCATCACGCGGTGGTGACAGCCTGCAGTACCGCTACAGGACTTCAGGTGTCATCGCGCGGTGGTGACAGCCTGCACTACCACAACAGGACACCAGGTGTCATCACGTGGTGGTGACAGCATGTAGTACCGCTACAGGACATCAGGTGTCATCACGTGGTGGTGACAGCCTGCAGTACCGCTACAGGACTTCAGGTGTCATCGCGCGGTGGTGACGTGGTGATGACTTGACGTCTGATGCAGGCAGCCCAGGAGGAAGCAGGGACCAGGGGAACACACAGGCGAGCCGACTCGGAAACACTTGACAATGCTTTCTAATGTTCTTTTATGTAACTAAGGCCCGGTGCACACTGGGCGGATCCGCCGGCCGAATCTGCTTGAAAATCCGCGTGGCTAATGTATCTCTATGGGCTGGTGCACACCGCGGTTTGAGGTTTTTAGCAAGCCGCAAACGTGCCTCTTGCTGCACGTTTGCGGCTTGCTTAAAACCTCAAACCGCCGGTGTGCACCAGCCCATAGAGATACATTAGCCACGCGGATGCTGATGCGGATGCGGCCGGCGGATCACATACAAAATCCGCTCGGTGTGCACCCGGCAAATATCGGCTCTCTGCTCCCAAAACCACTAGCGTTTTGACGATCCGCTAGCGGTTTTGGTGTGCACTGGGCCTAAGAGTAGTTACTTAAATTTTAGTTTTGGGAGTATAATCCCATTTTAACCCCCTTGGCGGTATGATTGTTTCCATACTTTAGGGTCTAAAAGTGGTGCAATTTTAAGCACGCCCTAAAATGCGGAAAAAATGGTGTCGCCAGGAAGCCTGCAGCAGCCCCAGCACTACTCACCTCCCTGGGATCCAGTGCTGCAGTTCTCCCTCCGTACTCCGGGTGGCGCTGCAGCCCTAAAGCGACGACAGCCGGTGATATCACCAGGGAATGCAGAGCCTCAGAGGACAGGAAGAAGAATGGCTGCCGGCGTCTAGATCCCTGCGGAGGTGAGAGAAAATGCCCGCTGCCCACCACTGCTGTGCATAGACCTCGCGGCGGTCACCACGAGTCTAACTCGGGGGTCACCGCTCTGAGCTGCGGATTTCCAACCCCGAGCCTGACTCGGAATTACCACCAGGGAGGTTAATAAAGATAAACTCGAGCGTCAGTCCTGTGTTGTGTATTTCATTCCATATATCTTTACATTTTATTTGTTTTTTTACACTTTACTTTTATTTTTTTACAGATTTATTGATATGTAGCTTGGTCAGCACCAGGATCTGATTGCTTGAGAATACATCAACAGTAAGTGAATAAATGATCATTATCCTGTAATGTAAATCTTACTAACAATCAGGGGCGTAGCAATAGGGGGTGCAGAGGTAGCGACCGCATCGGGGCCCTTGGGCCAGAGGGGCCCTGAAGGGCCCTCCCTCAACTACAGTATTAGCTCTCTATTGGTCCTGTGCTCATAATAATCACTTCTATAGATACTTTGAATAGTGATAATCAGTAACACACTGTTCCCCATCCCCCTCTTGCACCTCTGACACTGTAGCTGCCATTGGCAGGGATTGCTATGTATAGAGTGCTTGGGGGTAATCAGTAACACACTGTTCCCCATCCCCCTCTTGCACCTCTGACACTGTAGTTGCCATTGGCAGTGATTGCTATGTATAGAGTGCTTGGGGGTAATCAGTAACAAGCTGTTCCCCATCCCCCTCTTGCACCTCTGACACTGTAGCTGCCATTGGCAGGGATTGCTATGTATAGAGTGCTTGGGGGGTAATCAGTAACAAGCTGCTCCCCATCCCCTTCTTGTACCTCTGACACTGTAGCTGCCATTGGCAGGGATTGCTATGTATAGAGTGCTTGGGGGTAATCAGTAACAAGCTGTTCCCCATCCCCTTCTTGCACCTCTGACACTGTAGTTGCCATTGGCAGGGATTGCTATGTATAGAGTGCTTGGGGGTAATCAGTAACAAGCTGCTCCCATCCCCTTCTTGCACCTCTGACACTGTAGTTGCCATTGGCAGGGATTGCTATGTATAGAGTGCTTGGGGGTAATCAGTAACAAGCTGCTCCCATCCCCTTCTTGCTCCTCTGACACTGTAGTTGCCATTGGCAGGGATTGCTATGTATAGAGTGCTTGGGGGTAATCAGTAACAAGCTGCTCCCCATCCCCTTCTTGCACCTCTGACACTGTAGTTGCCATTGGCAGGGATTGCTATGTATAGAGTGCTTGGGGGTAATCAGTAACAAGCTGTTCCCCATCCCCTTCTTGCACCTCTGACACTGTAGTTGCCATTGGCAGGGATTGCTATGTATAGAGTGCTTGGGGGTAATCAGTAACAAGCTGCTCCCATCCCCTTCTTGCACCTCTGACACTGTAGTTGCCATTGGCAGGGATTGCTATGTATAGAGTGCTTGGGGGTAATCAGTAACAAGCTGCTCCCCATCCCCTTCTTGCACCTCTGACACTGTAGTTGCCATTGGCAGGGATTGCTATGTATAGAGTGCTTGGGGGTAATCAGTAACAAGCTGCTCCCCATCCCCTTCTTGCACCTCTGACACTGTAGTTGCCATTGGCAGGGATTGCTATGTATAGAGTGCTTGGGGGTAATCAGTAACAAGCTGTTCCCCATCCCCTTCTTGTACCTCTGACACTGTAGTTGCCATTGGCAGGGATTGCTATGTATAGAGTGCTTGGGGGTAATCAGTAACAAGCTGCTCCCCATCCCCTTCTTGCACCTCTGACACTGTGGTTGCCATTGGCAGGGATTGTTATGTATAGAGTGCTTGGGGGGTAATCAGTAACAAGCTGCTCCCCATCCCCTTCTTGTACCTCTGACACTGTAGTTGCCATTGGCAGGGATTGCTATGTATAGAGTGCTTGGGGGTAATCAGTAACAAGCTGCTCCCCATCCCCTTCTTGCACCTCTGACACTGTAGCTGCCATTGGCAGGGATTGCTATGTATAGAGTGCTTGGGGGTAATCAGTAACAAGCTGCTCCCCATCCCCTTCTTGTACCTCTGACACTGTAGTTGCCATTGGCAGGGATTGCTATGTATAGAGTGCTTGGGGGTAATCAGTAACAAGCTGCTCCCCATCCCCTTCTTGCACCTCTGACACTGGAGTTGCCATTGGCAGGGATTGCTATGTATAGAGTGCTTGGGGGTAATCAGTAACAAGCTGCTCCCCATCCCCTTCTTGCACCTCTGACACTGGAGTTGCCATTGGCAGGTTTTGGTGCGCCGTATCAATTGTTATGTATAGAGTGCTTGGGGGGCCCCATTGTAAAACTTGCATCGGGGCCCATAGCTCCTTAGCTACGCCACTGCTAACCATGGAACAGCCACATACACACCTGAGATGTATAAGTCTGTGAAATGAGAGATCAGAGATCGATCTGCCGATAATTGTTATAACATAGTTTGCAAAAGACCTCCAAAGATAGCGACTGAAGAAATGTATCTCTTTCAAATCCATCCCGGTGGATCTGATCTGCAGACGATTGTTCGTTAAAGGGATACTGAGCACCTTTAAAAAACACAATTTGCACTTACTTGGGGCTTCCTCCAGCCCACCGTAGGCCGCGAGGTCCCCCGGCGTCATCCTGGCTCCTTTTCCGGTCCCGCAGGTGACTCCGTTAATTGACCACTTCCACCTGAAGTTGCCAGTACACGTCCCCACTGCGCACGCTACACGTAGCAGGCGGCATGATGGCGTGTAGCGTGCGCAGCGGGGACTCGTACTGGCAACTCCAGGTGGAAGTCGCCAAATAACGGAGACACCTGCGGGACCCGGAGAGGCGGGGAACGGAAGATCGTAGAAGGACAGCACAGGACATTTCAGCAGCAGGAGGCCGATAGTAGCCCCAGGTAAGCGTCAGTTTTTTTTTTTATACATCGCACAGAACCCCTTTAAAGGACCAATCAGAAGGCTTTAAAGAGGGAGAGAAACTTCCTCCACAGGCCTGGAACCCACTACAAAGCGCTATCGCTAATTGCAATCGCTGGCATTTCTAATGAGTGTTTTGTGAGCAATGTCATGAGCGTTTTCTGGTGATTTTGTTAGCGATTTTAAAAAGTGTAGCGATTTGCGAAGTGTCAGTTTTTGTTTTTTTTATGCATTGGACAGAACCCCTTTAATGGGATGAATGGCCACTCAGAACAACAGGGAAGATCAAAAGATCAGCTCCTGGGGCTTAGCAGTAGACCTTGCAAGGGATGTAGCCGCAGGGGGGCCCAGAAACCTCAGGGGGCCCAGTCCTGAGAGACTGAAAACTATGGGCAAGGAGAGAAAAAAACGTGCTGCTCTCTGCACAATTGTTCTAATGACTGCATCTGCTCAGCCATTGATAAGGAGTCATACAAAGTTTGCAGGCAAAGATTTGTAGACAGCCCCTATTCAGAGTGCATCAGGGTCTTTTGTACAACTCTGTTCTACCCCAAGCCTTTCTACTCCCTAAGTGCTGTCTACTGTAGCGATGTTTCAGGAGTCTGGGCACGGAGAGAAAAAGCTTTCTATTCTTGATATTGTTCTAATGACTGCATCTGCTCAGCCACTGATAACAAATCATACAATTACTAGGAGATCTAAGCCCGTTTAAAAATGGGCTCTAGGTCTTTTTTTCTACCGCCGCTGCCGCCAGTCAGTGCGCATGCGCGCGCACTCACCCGCTGCACATGCCCACGCAGGCATCTGCCGCACGCACACCTCGCTCCTTGGTCCCGTTCAGCTGTCCGTACTGCGCACATGTGCAGTAGCAAGACACAGAGATTATTATAGATGATTGGTGGGAGGGGCCCCCATCCAAAGTTTTGCAGGGGGGCCCAGTGATTTCTAGTTACGCCCCTGATAAGCTCACATTACTCTCAGTTCCGATTTGCCTTATTACATTCTCATCTTTGTTGCAACCACCAGACATGTAGACATAGGATTTTTAATGCATAGCTTTTCATCTGTCTTGCTCTGCAACCCACCCCGGGGAGGGGTCAGGGTAAATTACATTACTTGCCTGGAAGGGCCAAACTGAAGCCTTCTGTTTATGTGAAAACAGCTGTAAAGCCTGCAGACCGGAGGAGAAATCGTGGAAGCTTTTCCCGGGACCCCTCCCCGGTTTTGTTTAGCGCTCACTGCTATCATTGTCCATCACTCTCTAAACTCCCATTGTCCTGCTGGGGAAATGACTTGAAATATAAGTATGTTAGGGGGATTTTTTTTTATAACTTCCTGCATGATTCATTTTTTAAAGTTTTGCCAACAAACAATTTCTACTTTATAGTAAAAATAGCAACATGAATCTATGGAGCTCAGCTTCGTGGGCTGTGCGCAGCTGCGCTTCTCATTGGAAAAGCGGAACGTAAAATCCCGCACAGCTGCGGGACGTATCTTATAAAACGGCCCGCTCCCCTCGGACACAGTATTCCTGTCTCGAGTGAGCGTTATTGGTTGCATGATCATCGTTTAGTTTAGATTGTAAGCTCACAAGAACCTGCTGTAATTTATTTCTTGTAACCGCTGTATATTGTCTGCACCTGAGGATGGTAGCACTATACTATTCAAGAGGCCCTGTAGTGACATACAGTGGCTTGCAAAAGTATTCGGCCCCCTTGAAGTTTTCCACATTTTGTCACATTATTGCCACAAACATTCATCAATTTTATTGGAATTCCACGTGACCAGGGGCGTAGCAATAGGGGTCGCAGAGGTAGCGACCGCATCGGGCCAGAGGGGCTCCAAAGGGTCCTCCCTCAACTAAAGTATTAGCTCTCTATTAGTCCTGTGCTGGTAATAATCACTTCCATAGATACTTTGAATAGTGGTAATCCTTAACAAACTGCTCCACATCCCCTTCTTGCACCTCTGACACTGTAGTTGCCATTGGCAGGGATTGCTATGTATAGAGTGCTTGGGGGTAATCAGTAACAAGCTGCTCCCCATCCCCTTCTTGCACCTCTGACACTGTAGTTGCCATTGGCAGGGATTGCTATGTATAGAGTGCTTGGGGGTAATCAGTAACAAGCTGCTCCCCATCCCCTTCTTGCACCTCTGACACTGTAGTTGCCATTGGCAGGGATTGCTATGTATACAGTGCTTGGGGGTAATCAGTAACAAGCTGTTCCCCATCCCCTTCTTGCTCCTCTGACACTGTAGTTGCCATTGGCAGTAGAGATGAGCGTAATGACCTAATTACGATTTTGCGAAATTTCGCGTAATTAGTGTAATTACGATTATGGCCGTAAGTACATAATCGTAATGAAGAAGGATTTCGCGAAATTTCGCGTAAGCGTAATTTTCGCGTAATTTTCGCATTACAGTCGTATCATGCCGTAATTTCGCATTAAACGCTACCGTAATTTCGCGTTAAACCGTAACGCTCCGTATAATATAAAAAAGCCGCCGACTTTAAGGGTTAATAGCAAAGCCCCCTTAAATGTTAAGAGCCTCAAATTTGGAGAATATATTAAGGAGATCAGGAGGAATAAGAGGAAAAATTTTTTTTTCAAAAAGACCTTATAGTTTTTGAGAAAATCGATGTTAAAGTTTCAAAGGAAAAATGTAAACATTTAAAAACCCGCCGACTTTAACGGTTAATAGCAAAGCCTGCTTAAAGTTTAGGAACACCAAATTCCCAGGGTATATTAAGGGGATCAGTGGGAATAAGAGGAAAAAAAATTTTTTCAAAAAGACCTTATAGTTTTTGAGAAAATCGATTTTTAAGTTTCAAGGGCGAAAATGTCTTTTAAATGTGGAAAATGTCAGTTTTTTTTGCACAGGTAACAATAGTGTATTATTTTCATAGATTCCCCCAAGTGGGAAGAGTTTTACTTACTTCGTTCTGAGTGTGGGAAATATAAAAAAAAAACGACGTGGGGTCCCCCCTCCCAGACCTCTTTAACCCCTTGTCCCCCATGCAGGCTGGGATAGCCAGAATGCGGAGCACCGGCCGCGTGGGGCTCCGCACCCTGACTATACCAGCCCGCATGGTCCATGGATTGGGGGGTCTCGGAAGGGGAGGGGCAGCCAAGCTTTCCCCTCCCCCTCCGAGCCCTTGTCCAATCCAAGGACAAGGGGCTCTTCTCCACCTCCGATGGGCGGTGGAGGTGGAGGCCGCGATTTCCTGGGGGGGAGGTTCATGGTGGAATCTGGGAGTCCCCTTTAAAAAGGGGTCCCCCAGATGCCCACCCCCCCTCCCAGGAGAAATGAGTATAGAGGTACTTGTACCCCATACCCATTTCCTTTAAGAGTTAAAGTAAATAAACACACAGACACTTAGAAAAAGTATTTTAATTGAACAAAAAACATAACCACGAAAAAAGTCCTTTAATATTCTTAATTAACCATTAATACTTACCTGTCCCTTTAAATAAATGATCCCTCGCAATATCCTCGGAAATGTTCTATCAGTTACAATGTAACAAAGTTATTACAATGTATCAACTTTGTTACATTGTAACTACGCCGCACCCGACGTCACTCACCGCCGCCGCCGCCACCGCGTCTGCGCTGCAGGACCCGACAGAGCTCTGAGCTATAGCTCAGAGCTCTCTAAGCATCTTTGTATTTGGGCTCCAAGGAGCCCCATTGGTCCTTAGCAGACCAATGGGGTTCCTTCTGATTTGAAGGAACCCCATTGGTCTGCTAAGGACCAATGGGGCTCCTTGGAGCCCAAATACAAAGATGCTTTAGAGAGCTCTGAGCTATAGCTCAGAGCTCTGTCGGGTCCGTGCAGGACGCTAAGTCCCCGCCGGCTCCGCTGCCCTCCCCGCCTCTCCCACATGTCACCCACATGTCACCCACATGTGGGTGACATGTGGGTGACAGATGTGGGCGGGGTGGACAGCGGGAGCTGCGGGGACTTAGCGTCCTGCACGGACGCGTATGCGGCGGCTGAGCGGCGAGTGGCGTCGGGTGCGGCGTAGTTACAATGTAACAAAGTTGATACATTGTAATAACTTTGTTACATTGTAACTGATAGAACATTTCCGAGGATATTGCGAGGGATCATTTATTTAAAGGGACAGGTAAGTATTAATGGTTAATTAAGAATATTAAAGGACTTTTTTCGTGGTTATGTTTTTTGTTCAATTAAAATACTTTTTCTAAGTGTCTGTGTGTTTATTTACTTTAACTCTTAAAGGAAATGGGTATGGGGTACAAGTACCTCTATACTCATTTCTCCTGGGAGGGGGGGTGGGCATCTGGGGGACCCCTTTTTAAAGGGGACTCCCAGATTCCACCATGAACCTCCCCCCCAGGAAATCGCGGCCTCCACCTCCACCGCCCATCGGAGGTGGAGAAGAGCCCCTTGTCCTTGGATTGGACAAGGGCTCGGAGGGGGAGGGGAAAGCTTGGCTGCCCCTCCCCTTCCGAGACCCCCCAATCCATGGACCATGCGGGCTGGTATAGTCAGGGTGCGGAGCCCCACGCGGCCGGTGCTCCGCATTCTGGCTATCCCAGCCTGCATGGGGGACAAGGGGTTAAAGAGGTCTGGGAGGGGGACCCCACGTCGTTTTTTTTTTATATTTCCCACACTCAGAACGAAGTAAGTAAAACTCTTCCCACTTGGGGGAATCTATGAAAATAATACACTATTGTTACCTGTGCAAAAAAACTGACATTTTCCACATTTAAAAGACATTTTCGCCCTTGAAACTTAAAAATCGATTTTCTCAAAAACTATAAGGTCTTTTTGAAAAAAAATTTTTTCCTCTTATTCCCACTGATCCCCTTAATATACCCTGGGAATTTGGTGTTCCTAAACTTTAAGCAGGCTTTGCTATTAACCGTTAAAGTCGGCGGGTTTTTAAATGTTTACATTTTTCCTTTGAAACTTTAACATCGATTTTCTCAAAAACTATAAGGTCTTTTTGAAAAATTTTTTTTTCCTTTTATTCCTCCTGATCTCCTTAATATATTCTCCAAATTTGAGGCTCTTAACATTTAAGGGGGCTTTGCTATTAACCCTTAAAGTCGGCGGCTTTTTTATATTATACGGAGCGTTACGGTTTAACGCGAAATTACGGTAGCGTTTAATGCGAAATTACGGCATGATACGAAACACGAAATTTCGCGTTGAAAATTACGCTTACGGTATTTTCAATTACGATTTTAATGGCAATTTCGCTACGCTAATTTCGCATCGTAATCGCAAATTTCGCATGCGTAATTATAGTAATGCGAAATTACGAAAATTTCAGCTCAACTCTAATTGGCAGGGATTGCTATGTATAGAGTGCTTGGGGGTAATCAGTAACAAGCTGCTCCCCATCCCCTTCTTGCACCTCTGACACTGTAGTTGCCATTGGCAGGGATTGCTATGTATAGAGTGCTTGGGGGTAATCAGTAACAAGCTGTTCCCCATCCCCTTCTTGCACATCTGACACTGTAGTTGCCATTGGCAGGGATTGCTATGTATAGAGTGCTTGGGGGTAATCAGTAACAAGCTGCTCCCCATCCCCTTCTTGCACCTCTGACACTGTAGTTACCATTGGCAGGGATTGTTATGTATAGAGTGCTTGGGGGGTAATCAGTAACAAGCTGCTCCCCATCCCCTTCTTGTACCTCTGACACTGTAGTTGCCATTGGCAGGGATTGCTATGTATAGAGTGCTTGGGGGGTAATCAGTAACAAGCTGCTCCCCATCCCCTTCTTGCACATCTGACACTGTAGTTGCCATTGGCAGGGATTGCTATGTATAGAGGGCTTGGGGGTAATCAGTAACAAGTTGCTCCCCATCCCCTTCTTGCACCTCTGACACTGTAGCTGCCATTGGCAGGGATTGCTATGTATAGAGTGCTTGGGGGGTAATCAGTAACAAGCTGTTCCCCATCCCCTTCTTGCACCTCTGACACTGTAGTTGCCATTGGCAGGGATTGCTATGTATAGAGTGCTTGGGGGTAATCAGTAACAAGCTGCTCCCCATCCCCTTCTTGTACCTCTGACACTGTAGTTGCCATTGGCAGGGATTGCTATGTATAGAGTGCTTGGGGGGTAATCAGTAACAAGCTGCTCCCCATCCCCTTCTTGTACCTCTGACACTGTAGTTGCCATTGGCAGGGATTGCTATGTATAGAGTGCTTGGGGGGTAATCAGTAACAAGCTGTTCCCCATCCCCTTCTTGCACCTCTGACACTGTAGTTGCCATTGGCAGGGATTGCTATGTATAGAGTGCTTGGGGGTAATCAGTAACAAGCTGTTCCCCATCCCCTTCTTGCACCTCTGACACTGTAGTTGCCATTGGCAGGGATTGCTATGTATACAGTGCTTGGGGGTAATCAGTAACAAGCTGTTCCCCATCCCCTTCTTGCACCTCTGACACTGTAGTTGCCATTGGCAGGGATTGCTATGTATAGAGTGCTTGGGGGTAATCAGTAACAAGCTGCTCCCCATCCCCTTCTTGTACCTCTGACACTGTAGTTGCCATTGGCAGGGATTGCTATGTATAGAGTGCTTGGGGGGTAATCAGTAACAAGCTGCTCCCCATCCCCTTCTTGCACATCTGACACTGTAGTTGCCATTGGCAGGGATTGCTATGTATAGAGGGCTTGGGGGTAATCAGTAACAAGTTGCTCCCCATCCCCTTCTTGCACCTCTGACACTGTAGCTGCCATTGGCAGGGATTGCTATGTATAGAGTGCTTGGGGGGTAATCAGTAACAAGCTGTTCCCCATCCCCTTCTTGCACCTCTGACACTGTAGTTGCCATTGGCAGGGATTGCTATGTATAGAGTGCTTGGGGGTAATCAGTAACAAGCTGCTCCCCATCCCCTTCTTGTACCTCTGACACTGTAGTTGCCATTGGCAGGGATTGCTATGTATAGAGTGCTTGGGGGGTAATCAGTAACAAGCTGCTCCCCATCCCCTTCTTGTACCTCTGACACTGTAGTTGCCATTGGCAGGGATTGCTATGTATAGAGTGCTTGGGGGGTAATCAGTAACAAGCTGTTCCCCATCCCCTTCTTGCACCTCTGACACTGTAGTTGCCATTGGCAGGGATTGCTATGTATAGAGTGCTTGGGGGTAATCAGTAACAAGCTGTTCCCCATCCCCTTCTTGCACCTCTGACACTGTAGTTGCCATTGGCAGGGATTGCTATGTATACAGTGCTTGGGGGTAATCAGTAACAAGCTGTTCCCCATCCCCTTCTTGCACCTCTGACACTGTAGTTGCCATTGGCAGGGATTGCTATGTATAGAGTGCTTGGGGGTAATCAGTAACAAGCTGCTCCCCATCCCCTTCTTGCACTTCTGACACTGTAGTTGCCATTGGCAGGGATTGCTATGTATACAGTGCTTGGGGGTAATCAGTAACAAGCTGCTCCCCATCCCCTTCTTGCACCTCTGACACTGTAGCTGCCATTGGCAGGGATTGCTATGTATAGAGTGCTTGGGGGTAATCAGTAACAAGCTGCTCCCATCCCCTTCTTGCTCCTCTGACACTGTAGTTGCCATTGGCAGGGATTGCTATGTATAGAGTGCTTGGGGGTAATCAGTAACAAGCTGCTCCCCATCCCCTTCTTGCACTTCTGACACTGTAGTTGCCATTGGCAGGGATTGCTATGTATACAGTGCTTGGGGGTAATCAGTAACAAGCTGCTCCCCATCCCCTTCTTGCACCTCTGACACTGTAGCTGCCATTGGCAGGGATTGCTATGTATAGAGTGCTTGGGGGTAATCAGTAACAAGCTGCTCCCATCCCCTTCTTGCTCCTCTGACACTGTAGTTGCCATTGGCAGGGATTGCTATGTATAGAGTGCTTGGGGGTAATCAGTAACAAGCTGCTCCCATCCCCTTCTTGCACCTCTGACACTGTAGTTGCCATTGGCAGGGATTGCTATGTATAGAGTGCTTGGGGGTAATCAGTAACAAGCTGCCCCCCATCCCCTTCTTGCACCTCTGACACTGTAGTTGCCATTGGCAGGGATTGCTATGTATAGAGTGCTTGGGGGTAATCAGTAACAAGCTGCCCCCCATCCCCTTCTTGCACCTCTGACACTGTAGTTGCCATTGGCAGGGATTGCTATGTATAGAGTGCTTGGGGGTAATCAGTAACAAGCTGTTCCCCACCCCCTTCTTGTACCTCTGACACTGTAGCTGCCATTGGCAGGGATTGCTATGTATAGAGTGCTTGGGGGTAATCAGTAACAAGCTGTTCCCCATCCCCTTCTTGCTCCTCTGACACTGTAGTTGCCATTGGCAGGGATTGCTATGTATAGAGTGCTTGGGAGTAATCAGTAACAAGCTGCTCCCATCCCCTTCTTGCACCTCTGACACTGTAGTTGCCATTGGCAGGGATTGCTATGTATAGAGTGCTTGGGGGTAATCAGTAACAAGCTGCTCCCCATCCCCTTCTTGTACCTCTGACACTGTAGTTGCCATTGGCAGGGATTGCTATGTATAGAGTGCTTGGGGGTAATCAGTAACAAGCTGTTCCCCATCCCCTTCTTGCACCTCTGACACTGTAGTTGCCATTGGCAGGGATTGCTATGTATAGAGTGCTTGGGGGTAATCAGTAACAAGCTGCTCCCCATCCCCTTCTTGCACCTCTGACACTGTAGCTGCCATTGGCAGGGATTGCTATGTATAGAGTGCTTGGGGGTAATCAGTAACAAGCTGCTCCCCATCCCCTTCTTGTACCTCTGACACTGTAGTTGCCATTGGCAGGGATTGCTATGTATAGAGTGCTTGGGGGTAATCAGTAACAAGCTGCTCCCCATCCCCTTCTTGCACCTCTGACACTGTAGTTGCCATTGGCAGGGATTGCTATGTATAGAGTGCTTGGGGGTAATCAGTAACAAGCTGCTCCCCATCCCCTTCTTGCACCTCTGACACTGTAGTAGCCATTGGCAGGGATTGCTATGTATAGAGTGCTTGGGGGTAATCAGTAACAAGCTGTTCCCCATCCCCTTCTTGCACCTCTGACACTGTAGTAGCCATTGGCAGGGATTGCTATGTATAGAGTGCTTGGGGGTAATCAGTAACAAGCTGCTCCCCATCCCCTTCTTGCACCTCTGACACTGTAGTTGCCATTGGCAGGGATTGCTATGTATAGAGTGCTTGGGGGGTAATCAGTAACAAGCTGCTCCCCATCACCTTCTTGCACCTCTGACACTGTAGTTGCCATTGGCAGGGATTGCTATGTATAGAGTGCTTGGGGGTAATCAGTAACAAGCTGCTCCCCATCCCCTTCTTGCACCTCTGACACTGTAGTTGCCATTGGCAGGGATTGCTATGTATAGAGTGCTTGGGGGTAATCAGTAACAAGCTGCTCCCCATCCCCTTCTTGCACCTCTGACACTGTAGTAGCCATTGGCAGGGATTGCTATGTATAGAGTGCTTGGGGGTAATCAGTAACAAGCTGTTCCCCATCCCCTTCTTGCACCTCTGACACTGTAGTAGCCATTGGCAGGGATTGCTATGTATAGAGTGCTTGGGGGTAATCAGTAACAAGCTGCTCCCCATCACCTTCTTGCACCTCTGACACTGTAGTTGCCATTGGCAGGGATTGCTATGTATAGAGTGCTTGGGGGTAATCAGTAACAAGCTGCTCCCCATCCCCTTCTTGCACCTCTGACACTGTAGTTGCCATTGGCAGGGATTGCTATGTATAGAGTGCTTGGGGGGTAATCAGTAACAAGCTGCTCCCCATCCCCTTCTTGCACCTCTGACACTGTAGTTGCCATTGGCAGGGATTTCTATGTATAGAGTGCTTGGGGGTAATCAGTAACAAGCTGCTCCCCATCCCCTTCTTGCACCTCTGACACTGTAGTTGCCATTGGCAGGGATTGCTATGTATAGAGTGCTTGGGGGGTAATCAGTAACAAGCTGCTCCCCATCCCCTTCTTGCACCTCTGACACTGTAGTTGCCATTGGCAGGGATTGCTATGTATAGAGTGCTTGGGGGGTAATCAGTAACAAGCTGCTCCCCATCCCCTTCTTGCACCTCTGACACTGTAGTTGCCATTGGCAGGGATTGCTATGTATAGAGTGCTTGGCGGTAATCAGTAACAAGCTGCTCCCCATCCCCTTCTTGCACCTCTGACACTGTAGTTGCCATTGGCAGGGATTGCTATGTATAGAGTGCTTGGGGGTAATCAGTAACAAGCTGCTCCCCATCACCTTCTTGCACCTCTGACACTGTAGTTGCCATTGGCAGGGATTGCTATGTATAGAGTGCTTGGGGGTAATCAGTAACAAGCTGCTCCCCATCCCCTTCTTGCACCTCTGACACTGTAGTTGTCTTTGGCAGGTTTTGGTGCGCCGTATCATTTGTTATGTATTGAGTGCTTGGGGGGCCCCATTGTAAAACTTGCATCGGGGCCCATAGCGTCTTAGCTACGCCACTGCACGTGGCCAATACAAAGTGGTGTATACGTGAGAAATGGAAGGAAATTCATACATCATTCCAAACATTTTTTACAAATAAATAACTGCAAAGTGGGGTGTGTATAATTATTCAGCCCCCTAAATCAATACTTTGTAGAACCCCCTTTTGCTGCAATTACAGCTGCCAGTCTTTTAGGGTATGTCTCTACCAGCTTTGCACATCTAGAGACTGAAATCCTTGCCCATTCTTCTTGGCAAAACAGCTCCAGCTCAGTCAGATTAGATGGACAGCGTTTGTGAACAGCAGTTTTCACATCTTGCCACAGATTCTCTATTGGATTTAGATCTGGACTGTGACTGGGCCATTCTAACACATGGATATGTTTTGTTTTAAACCATTCCATTGTTGCCCTGGCTTTATGTTTAGGGTCGTTGTCCTGCTGGAAGGTGAAGCTCCGCCCCAGTCTCAAGTCTTTTGCAGACTCCAAGAGGTTTTCTTCCAAGATTGCCCTGTATTTGGCTCCATCCATCTTCCCATCAACTCTGACCAGCTTCCCTGTCCCTGCTGAAGAGACGCACCCCCCGAGCATGATGCTGCCACCACCATATTTGACAGTGGAGATGGTGCATTCTTAGTGATGTGCAGTGTTAGCTTTCCGCCACACATAGCGTTTTGCATTTTGGCCAAAAAGTTCCATTTTGGTCTCATCGGACCAGAGCACCTTCTTCCACATGGTTGCTGTGTCCCCCACATGGCTTGCGGCAAACTGCAAACGGGACTTCTTATGCTTTCTGTTAACAATGCCTTTCTTCTTGCCACTCTTCCATAAAGGCCAACTTTGTACAGTGCATGACTAATAGTTGTCCTATGGACAGTCTCCCACCTGAGCTGTAGATCTCTGCAGCTCTTCCAGAGTCACCATGGGCCTCTTGACTGCATTTCTGATCAGCGCTCCCCTTGTTCGGCCTGTGAGTTTAGGTGGACGGCGTTGTCTTGGTAGGTTTACAGTTGTGCCATACTCCTTCCATTTCTGAATGATCGCTTGAACAGTGCTCCGTGGGATGTTCAAGGCTTTGGAAATCTTTTTGTAGCCTAAGCTTGCTTTAAATTTCTCAATAACTTGATCCCTGACCTGTCTGGTGTGTTCTTTGGACTTCACGGTGTTGTTTCTCCTAATATTCTCTTAAACAACCTCTGAGACCCTCACAGAGCAGCTGTATTTGTACTGACATTAGATTACACACAGGTGCACTCTATTTAGTCATTAGCACTCATCAGGCAATGTCTATAGGCAACTGACTGCACTCAGACCAAAGGGGGCCGAATAATTATGCACACACCACTTTGCAGCTATTTATTTGTAAAAAATGTTTGGAATGATGTATGATTTTCGTTCCACTTCTCACGTGTACACCACTTTGTATTGATCTTTCATGTGGAATTCCAATAAAATTGATTCATGTTTGTGGCAGTAATGTAACAAAATGTGGAAAACTTCAAGGGGGCCGAATACTTTTGCAACCCACTATATACCATGTTTCCCCGAAAATAAGACACTGTCTTATATTAAGTTTTGCACCAAAAGATGTGCTAGGGCTTATTTTCTGCGGATGTCTTATTTTTGTGGGAACGCTGGAAGTTTTCCTATACAAAATGTATATACTGCATGCCTTGCTGAAACACAAGCAGCATGCACAGAGCTTGTGGTTTGCAGATATCGGCTGTCACTTACAAGACATGGATTCTGCTGATCATGGGGGTAAGAGTCTATTTCTTGCAGGCAGAGAACTCTGTCAGGCTCCCCAGAGCTATGTTAGGATAAGCTGTGTGTCCTGGGAAGAGGTGAAGTGCTGCTGATGCTTATCACAACAGATCAGGAGGGCTGGCTCCAACAAAAACACAAGTTGCCTGACACATATACAGGACTGTAGAACTCACATTATACTGCTGCTCTCCTCTATCCAAGCTTTGTGTTGAGCGTGACTTGCTGGTGTCATGTGGGCTGCTTCTAGGGCTTACATTCAGGGGATGTCTTATATTTCAAGCATGCTAGGAATTCCTGCTAGGCCTTATTCTCAGGGGATGTCTTACTTTAGGGGAAACACGGTAGTAGAATGCAGTGAATGATTCAGGAGACCCAGTTTTGCGGTTGTTTTCCTCGTTTCAGCATCAGAAACACTTCCTACATCTATATATTGCCGTATGTTGCCCCACCCTCCCCCCCAAGCATTCTGGGAGACTGGCTTCAGAACTCTCCATTCACAAACATTCCTCTGAGCTGCACCTGACAGGACTAAAGATGTCGCCATCTGTGACACACTTCATAATGTTAGTCAGGCAGAGGAAAGATTTTACAATCTGCAAACACTGACTATTCAATTCATAAATGAATAGTGTTAAAAAAATAGCAATTTTGTTTATTATGTTATTTTTAAAGTGGACCTGAACTCTTGCACAGGACAGAAGGAAACCATAGAGAAATGCACCCTGTATGTATTTAGAGAGTTTAGCCTGTCTAATTCCCCTTCATCTGTGACTAACAAGAAGTGTAATTTGATCCCTCAGCGGTGTCAGCCGGCTGCCTCGGTAGAACAGCTAATTTGTAAATACAGGACATGAACCCTATGTCTGCTTCCATGAAAGCAGGAAGTAGACACACTGCAGATTTATTGCAGGATTTGATATGTTTTCTTTAAAGATTATTATGCTGTTGCTTATCTTTTTGAGCAGAGGGCATCTGTCTTTCTGATTACTCATGTAGCATGGGTTCAGCTGCACCATGATGTCCTTAAAGAGAACCTGTAACAAAAAAAAGTCCCCTGGTGGGTACTCACCTCGGTAGGGGGAAGCCTCAGGGTCCCAATGAGGCTTCCCCCTCCCCTGTAGCTGCAGGCAGTCCAGCGCTGGCTCCCCCGAAGTGTCCCGCAATCCTCCCTCGACAAGCCTGACAAGGCTGGGTATATTTACCTTCCCGGCTCCAGCAGGTGGCGCTGTTGCGGCTCTCAACTCAGAGATAGATGGAAATAGCCGATCTGTGTCTGGTCCGCTCTACTGTGCAGGTACTGGAGACTTGCGCCTGTGCAGTAGAGCGGCCCAACAGCGATTGGCTATTTCCTTCTATCTCCGAGCGGAGAGCCGATACTGCGCCTGCGCTGGAGCCGGGAAGGTAAATATTTACATCCCCGCTGTTCAGAGGGGCACAGCGAGACCGGCGTGGGACACAGGAGGACGGGGGAAGCCTCGATAGGATCCGGAGGCTTCCCCCACCCCAGGTGAGTACCCCCCTGGGGAACTTTTTCTTAGTTACAGGTTTTTTTTTAAGGATTCCACATTGTACTCTCCTGTAGCCCGCACTGCGGGACTCCGCCCACACATTCACCACCAATCCTGCTTGTTCTCATGTGCGTAATAAAAGGGCGGCGTTTGGGCGCCCAGGAAAGCCGATAGTAGGTACATTTATAGATATTCTGCTATTAAAGTGTAAAGAAGGATCGTAATATATCGGTATTAAATACCAATATTTTACTATAGCTAGACCTAACCCTACTTCCACACATCCCCCCGAAGCCTGTCAATAACCATGTACCACCCCCCCAACACACATATAAACTGATACCCTTCTTAAAGACTAACCCTAACCGCCACCCCCCTTCACCGCACAAGCACCCTACCTGATGCCTAACCTTAACCCCACCCCCCAACGCCTAACCATAACCTTCCCCATGCCTAATCTTAAAGAACACCTGTAACTAAAAAATGTTCCCCTGGGGGGTACTCACCTCAGGTGGGGGAAGCCTCCGGATCCTATTGAGCCTTCCCCCGTCCTCCTGTGTCCCACGACGGTCTCGCTGTGCCCCACCGAACAGCGGAGATGTAAATATTTACCTTCCCAGCTCCAGCGCAGGCGCAGTATTGGCTCTCTGCTCGGAGATAGGCAGAAATAGAAGATTGCTGTCGGGCCGCTCTACTGCACATACGCAAGTCTCCTGCACCTGCATAGTAGAGCGGACTCGACAGAGATTGTCTATTTCCGCCTATCTCCGTGCTGCGAGCCGCAACAGCGCCACCCGCTGGAGCCGGGAAGGTAAATATATCAGGCCTTGCCAGTGCTTGTCGGGGGAGGATCCCGGGACACTTCGGGGGAACCAGCGCTGGACTGCCTGCAGCTACAGGGGAGGGGAAAGCCTCATTGGGACCCTGAGGCTTCCCCCTCCCAAGGTAAGTACCCCCCAGGGGACTTTTTTTTTATTACAGAGTCTCTTTAACCTCCCTGGCGGTAACCCCGAGCTACGCTTGGGCCAGGAGCTCAATGCAGAGCAGTGGCGAACAGCGGGCGTTTTTAACCACCTCCCGGGGGATCCGGATGGAGGAAGCCACTCTACTTCCTCTCCATGGAGGCTCTGAATCACTCTGGTGAGATTGCCGTCGGTGATCTCACTACAGAGTTACAGCGCCACCCGGAGGACAGAGATAAAATTGCAGTGCTGTTGCCAGGGAGGTGAGTGAGAGCAGGGGCTGCTGCAGGGACTCAGGCGGCAAGATTTTTTCCTGATTTTAAGGTCTGAAACGTTCAGAAAAGACCATAAAATCCGGAAATAATCATAACGGGCAGCACGGTGGCGTAGTGGTTAGCTCTCTCGCCTTGCAGCTCTGGGTCCCCGGTTCGAATCCCAGCCAGGGCACCATCTGCAAGGAGTTTGTATGTTCTCCCCGTGTCTGCGTGGGTTTCCTCCGGGCACTCCGGTTTCCTCCCACATCCCAAAAACATACAGATAAGTTAATTGGCTCATCCCTAAATTGGCCCTAGACTACAGTACTTACACTACATAATACAAACATAGACATATGATAATAGTAGGGATTAGATTGTGAGCTCCTTTGAGGGACAGTTAGTGACAAGACAATATATATACTGTACAGCGCTGCGTAATATGTCGGCGCTATATAAATACTAAATGATAATAATAATAACGCCAGGGAGGTTAACCACCTATCACCCACGCCTAACTTTAATTGTCCCCCGCCACCAATCACCACCCCCCGCTGCCAATCACTGCAAAATATACATTGAAATTCTGGGGGGTTGCCGTAGGTGCCCATTGAAGTAGCAGCATTGAGGGGTAATTTAGGTGCCTTCTGGATCCAGAACCCACTATTTATTGGGTGCCATGGATACCCAAATTTCCCCTCAATACCACTATTTTAACAGCACTCGTTCCAAAACTAATTCCCCACATGATCAGTTGATGATTGTACAGCACTGCGCTCCCATGGGACCTAGCGGAGAATACAATCCATAGACATATGCTCACACCGCAACCGTTAGTATGCGTCGTTCAGGAAAGCCATAGGCGGCGCTACACTGTGGCATGCTGGGGCACTGGCCTTTTCCCGGTAATCACTGTGCCCCATCACCAGCCTCTGTGTCTGTACTGTGCCCCCTCCTTCCCCCCGTTCTCTGCTGTCCCCCAGAAAAAAAAATGCAGTGCTAGCAACACGCACCTTGTCGCTAGCAGGCCGTTTACCTTTGTGCTGCCTGTCACCGCCGCTCCCCCGCCTCCTCTATAGCGCCGCTCCCCACCTGCGTCCCTTCCCTCCCAGCCTCTGTAAGCTAATTGGAGGGAAGGGACGCAGGCAGGAAGCGGCACTATAGAGGAGGCGAGGGAGTGGTGGTGACAGGCAGCATTAAGGTAAACTGCCAGCTAGCGACACGCTGCATGTCGCTAGCGGTTTAATTTATGGGGACAGCAGAGCGCAGGTGGGGGGGGGGGCTGGGGGGCTACAGTATAGTAACAGAGGCTGGTGATCATATGCAGAACCAGCCTCTGTGTCCTAATAGCATTCTTAAAACCCACCTCGGGTTCTCTTTAATACAAACAACTCCCTATGTAGCAACTCTTCTGCAGAAGAATGTCCACTCTAAAAAGCAAAAACCTCCCTTCCTAGTTAGAAATATATATCACATCTACAATAATAAACTGTGCAAAGTATATTGCGCTGTCGGGGGACCTTGGGACAATATAGACTTCTATTGCAGTAATAATACCGCAAAACAAGTGTCCAAACTTCACCAGCATAAACAATAGTCATAAATCCGCGATAAGGTGAAGTGCAAGGAACGATAAGAGTCGCCTGCTGGTGACCGCGCAGTCAGTTGGCAGACGAGAGACCGGCAGAGTAACAGCAGGTCAATTCCAACTGCTTTACGCAGATATCCAGAGCATATCTCCAGTCCTGGGCACAGAGTAGGACTTTCCTCACAGAAAAGCACACCAGGCCACATCCTATTCCTGAACTGGCCAGCATACAGATAGGCCCCTGCAGCCAGGCTAACGCAACAGCAATAAAAGTTTATGTGGCCCAGTACACCTACCCCGTTGCGTTGTGCCAGAAGCTTCTGATTCGCCACCGACCTGCTGCAAAGTCAACAGCGCATTACCGTGCGCAGTGGCGGCGGACTGCATTGAAGTCAATACGTGATGCAGGAATTTTAAATTTGTTGCTGGTGCTGCGGCGTGCATCTGCGGAACGACGCAAATATGACAGGGAAAACGGGAATCCCAGTGACTTCCTGTCCAGCAGGGACTGCGCAAGGGGCGGCAAAGGGTGTGCGAGCCGCAAGCAGGGGGCGGTGCTATGCATATGAGCCTGTCAACACACTCTGCCCAGCAGGTAATACTTCTCTGAGCGGGGGCGGTGCTATGCATATGAGCCTGTCAACACACTCTGCCCAGCAGGTAATACTTCTCTGAGCGGGGGCGGTGCTATGCATATGACCCTGTCAGCACACTCTGCCCAGCAGGGAGTACGTCACTGAGCGGGGGCGGTGCAATGCATATGACGCTGTCGGCGCACTCTGCCCAGCAGGGAGTACGTCACTGAGCGGGGGCGGTGCGATGCATATGATGCTGTTGGCGCATGCTGCCAGCAGGAATTACGTCACTGAGCCGGGGGAGTGTCTATGTATATGACACTGTCAGCACCTCTGCCCAGCAGGTAGTACGTCACTGAGCAATGGGCAGCGCTATGCATATGACACTATCAGCACACCCTGCCCAGCAGGTAGTATGTCACTGAGCGGGGGCGGTGCGATGCATATGACGCTATCAGCACACCCTGCCCAGCAGGTAGTACGTCACTGAGCAATGGGCGGCGCTATGCATATGACGCTATCAGCACACCCTGCCCAGCAGGTAGTACGTCACTGAGCAATGGGCGGCGCTATGCATATGACGCTATCAGCACACCCTGCCCAGCAGGTAGTACGTCACTGAGCAATGGGCGGCGCTATGCATATGACGCTATCAGCACACCCTGCCCAGCAGATAGTACGTCACTGAGCTGGGGCGGTGCTATGCATACAGAAAACGCTGGTACAGAAACGGCGGAATCCCGACGCACGTACCTGACGCAAGAACTTGGGCCACCCACTCTGCCGTCTCTATGACAGCAGAGTTCCTGTGAGCCGGTCAGGAGCCGCTTTCATTGGCTCCTGACCCTGCCTACCAATGTAATCCAATGGGAGTTGCTTACATTGAAAGACAGGGCCAGGAGCCAATGAAAACGGCTCCTGACCGGGTCACATTACTCTGCCGCCATAGAGACAGGCTGAGCAAGTGAGCTGCGATGGGACACGGCTAGGATTCAGCGGCGAGATCGGCGGGAGTGATGAAAACGGCGGATGTCCGTAGCGGCGGCTGATTGAAATCTACGCCCTGCCATGCAGGTCCTAAAGTAGTTAAGATCCAGAGGCAAGTATCTTAGATATAGGTACCGGATAGGTTAGTGTTAGGCTCAGGTAACGCATAGGTTAGTTTTAAGCATAGGTAACGGGTAGGTTAGTTTTAAGCATAGGTAACGGGTAGGTTAGTGTTAGGGATAGGTAACGGGTAGGTTAGTGTTAGGCATAGCTAGCGGGTAGGTTAGTGTTAGGCATAGGTAACGGGTAGGTTAGTGTTAGTGATAGGTAACGTGTAGGTTAGTGTTAAGGATAGGTAATGGGTAGGTTAGTGTTAAGGATAGGTAGCGGGTAGGTTAGTGTTAGGGTAGGTTAGTGACAGGCATAGGTAGCGGCAGTGTCCTCCCCAGGCTCTTTTAGCTGGGTGCTCCACCCGGCTAGTTTTGGTGAGCACCCGGCTGTCATTGGCTCACCTCCTCCTATGCTGTAAGCAGAATTGTGCAGCGAAGCACCGGCCCTGCATTCTCTCATTTCGCCCCACCCGTCTAATTTTTCATGACACCCAGCTACTTTTTTATGCCACCCGGTTGGAAAAAAATTCTGGGGAGAATACTGGTAGTGGGTAGGTTAGTGTTAGGCATAGGTAGCGGGTAGGTTAGTGACAGGCATAGGTAGCGGGCAGGTTAGTGTTAGGCATAGGTAGCGGGTAGGTTAGTGACAGGCATAGGTAGCGGGCAGGTTAGTGTTAGGCATAGGTAGCGGGTAGGTTAGTGACAGGCATAGGTAGCGGGCAGGTTAGTGTTAGGCATAGGTAGCGGGCAGGGCCGGTGTAAGCAACAATGGGGCCCCAGGGCAAAATAAACCTGGGGGGCCCCCCAACAGATAGCCCGGAACAAAAATCGGCATTAAGGGACCTTTTTTGCAGCTGGTATAGTCAGGGTGTGAAGCCCCAATCGGTCGGAGCTTCACATTCTGGCTATCCCAGCCTGCATGGGGGACAAGGGGTTAAAAAGTTTCAGGAGGGGGGACCCCACATAATTAAAAAAAAAAATCCCACACTCTAAACATAAAAAAAAAATTGGGAAAATAGGAAAAAATGCTAGGGATCTTCATACAGCCATATTGCGGCTGTATAGCGATCCCTGGCCAAAGCGCTGCGGCTGCGTATTGACCCCCTGGAAACCCCGTCAGGAAATTTATTGCGCTTTTGTTTGATGCATGTAAAATTACACTACCGTTAGGTTTGCTACTAAAAGTGACATTTACCGCATTTAAAAGTATACATTTTTCCTTCGAAACTTTAAAATCGATTTTCTCAAAAAACTATAAGGTCTTTTTGAAAAATTGTTTTTTCCTCTTATTCCCAATTATCTCCTTAACATGTCCTGCAAATTTAGGGTTTCTAGCATTCAAGGTGAATTTGCTATTAACCGTTAAAGTCGGCAGGTTTTTAAATGTGTATTTTTTTTCCTTTGAAACTTTAAAATCAATTTTCTCAAAAACTATAAGTTCTTTTTTGAATTTTTTTTCCTCTTGTAGCCACTGGGGGCCCCTATACAGGCTCTGGGGCCCTGGGGCAATTGTCTCCTTTGCCTCTATGGTAGCGCCGGCCCTGGTAGTGGGTAGGTTAGGGTTAGGCTCAGGTAGGGGGTAGGTTAGTGTTAGGTTTAGGTAGGGGGTCGGTTAGTGTTAGGCATAGGTAGCGTGTAGGTAACAGCTTACCCCTAAATTAAAAGGTGCTCTTATTTTAATCACAGTATATGCTCTTCCAGGTGTTTTCCGGAACATGTGTGTGAATGTGGCTTCCCTCAGTCGCTGCGGTCAGAAACAGAACACAATAACTGCCAGACACATAAAGATGGCGGCATCCACCCTGCGGGTTCAGGAACCTTTATCCCTGTGTTCTCTGTTATCAGGAGTGCGTGTGGGCGTCGGCATGGAAGAGGTGACATTACAGGGCGTGGCCGATTCTCAGGAAAATCATCAATGAAATAAAACAGACGCAGCATTCCTCAATGAACCAGATCTTTCTTTTCTTTTACTCTAAAGCTGGCCATACACTGGCCCGATTCGCCACCGTTTCGACAGCAGATTCGATCACTGGGATCGAATCTGCTGCCAATCGTTCGCGCTACACGCCAAATTTCGATCCTTTTCATCCGATCCCGTCGATCGCTCCGTGCGGAAAATTAGCGTCGCTAGCGGCGTTCGAGTACCCGACGACCGACGCAATAGAGCGGCAATACATTACCTGCTCCGCCGGCACGACTACGCCCGGTCACTGCTGCTCCGTGTCCGCGCTGGTCTCCTGCATGCTTCAGTTCCTCCTGCCCGGCAGGAAGTTTAAACAGTAGAGGGCGCTCTACTGTTTAAACTTCCTGCCGGGCAGGAAGAAGTAAAGCATGCTGGACCTGGAGACCAGAGCGGAGACGGAGCAGCGGTGACCTGGGGACTGGAGTCGCGCCGGCGGAGCAGGTAATGTATGCGGGCGTGCGGGGGAGGGGGAACGGCCGCAGCACCACCACCACCACCACCACAACAGATTGTGATTGGTTTCAGGCTGAAATCGGTTCACAATCTGTTTGCAGTAAAGGCAGCCATATGATCCCTCTCTGATCAGATTAGATCAGATAGGGATCTGTCAGTTGGTCGAATCTGATGGCAAATCGATCAGTGTATGGATACCTTTACTTTACAGTGAGGACTGCAAAAATAACCATTTCCGCCCGCAGGTTGTTTTCACCTTAAAAGACACCTGAAGTAAGAGGTATACGGAGGCTGCCATATTTATTTCCTGTTAAACAATACCAGTTGCCTGGCAGCCCTGCTGATCTGTTTGGCTGCAGTAGTGTCTGAATCACACCAGAAACAAGCATGTAGCTAATCCTGTCAGATTCTGACAATAATGTCAGAAACACCTGATCTGCTGCATACTTGTTCAGGGGCTATGGCTGAAAGTATTACAGGCAGGGGATCAGCAGGGTAGCCAGGCAACTGGTATTGCTTAACAGGAAATAAATATGGCAGCCTCCATATCGCTCTCACCTCAGGTTCCCTTTGAGGCTGGGTGCAGACATAACATGAAATGCTGCATTTTATGTCCTGTTTCATTTTATGTTGCATGTGTTTTTGGTATGTTCATGTTAGTGGGGGGTTTTTTCACCGCAGATGCGTTTTTCAAGCGTTTTGCGTGCATTTTAATGCATTTGCGGTTTGCATATACAAGACGCATATGTGTTTTGTATGCGTTTTTCTTGCGTTTTTCTTTTGCATTTTATGCTAATCGCTAAGAAGACTACAGGAAGCTGAAATGCATCATAAAACACATTTTTTAACCAAAAATGCACAGAAAAACGCATGGAAAACGCACTTAAAATGCATACTATTGCGTTTCCATTGACTTTTGTTATGTGCGTTTGTGATATGCGTTTTTTCCTGCCTGTGTGTTCCTAGCCTTAAAAAGGACTCATTGGGCAGTGAGAGGGGATTGCTTATTGTTATCTGCAGCTTTGGAACCCCATCTGTTCAGACATTCCTTTCAACCCAATGCTAGGGATGGTCAATGCGATGCCAATAAATCTGAGTTGATGCAAATGTTGTGCTAATTTTATTCAGCTTTAGGAATGAACTAGCCACCATTCAAATGCATGATTGGTCTGTTTCCAAACTGGATACATTTAGATAAAATTTACATCCACTCAAAATTATTTAAAGTGTACTTGAGATGTAAAATAGTACTAAAATCACATACTTGCCTTAGAAGAGGGGAACCTTTGGATCCTAACAAGGCTGCCCTCGCTGTCCTCCAGTCCCCAGTTGCCGAGCGCAGACCCTGTAGAGAATACCGACATTGGGGTCGATTCATAAAAGGCTGTGCGAAAAAAAATCTGGTCTGGGAAAATACTTCATTCAGTATTTTAGGCTTTTGTGTGCTAATTCATAAAGATGTTCACAAGTGCGGCAGAAGTTCAGTAAATAACCGAAGCCCATTGACTAAAACCTAGAGCAGTGTGGAGTGTCACTGTGTTGTTACAAGCTGTTCCGTGCAGTGAGGGCATTGCCAGGCATCCCGACATCCCTTTAGATGTTCTGAATCTGCTCTGAAGCTATCTATTAGTCTTTATTAACATTCTATTTAGTTGCCACAGCTTAGAAGAACATCAAGAAATGCTACACATGCCAAGCTTAGGTTATTTTCCCCACTAGCTCCTACACATCTTTAAACAGGAACTCAAGAGGTTAAACAGACGAAGGTATGCAGGGGAAGCCTGTTTTTTTGTTCTGATCGCACTGCTGTTTCCTGGGGGGAGGGTTTAAAAGCTTGTCCCGCCGGTGAAGGCTGCGGGTCCTATCAGATTCCATCATCCAGACTTGCAGGAGAACAGGGGCTGTTTCTATTGGCTCCTTGCTGCTGTCAGTCACAGTTTTCACTGCTTCTGCTTGTGAGTCACAGCTACTCTCACATACTCCGAATTCTTTTCACCACTTCAAAGCAGACTTTATTTTTTGTACCATTACCGCATGTTGTAGGCTTTATGAATTGACCTTTACTGACATGTGTTGAGGTAATTACCACACAAGTCGGCAATTTACCTCACTGCTCGGTAATTGTAGCTTTTCATGCGGTAACATCTTTTATGAATTACCGTATGCGATAAGGCTTTATGAATCGACCCCAAAGGCTTGTCAGTAATCTGGGGCCACGCCCCTCTTCAAGCACAAGTGAGGCCGTACTGCAACGGTGCAAGTACCGCCCGCCCAGTGACCTGGAGCCGCTCAGGCATGAGCACCTCTGTGCCACTGTGAAGGCTTGACCATACCAGTGCCAGAATAGGGGCGCAGCCCCGATCAACTGAGGGGTCCGGGAGAGGCAACGGGGGACCAGAGAACAGCAAGGGAAGCCTCATTAGGATCCAGAGGCTTCGCTCTCCTTAGGCAAGTATCTGCTTTTCATTGTTTCATGGCCTTGGGTTCTCTTGCCCATTAGGTAACATCTGGATGCCTACGTTGAAGAAAGCACTCTATAGGCTTTGGACTACTGTTCAGATTTTATTCATAAACCACAAGTCGATTCCCAAAGAAGAGTATATATATATATATATATATATATATATATATATATATATATATATATTTATATATATAGCGAAAAAAGAGATATCAGCAGCACCGCTACAGTGAAAAAGTTAGCTCTTTTATTAGTGCAGTAAAATCATGTGGCAAAGATAGAGCTGGAGGCAACTACAGCCCGCTGTTTCGAAGCGACATGCTTCTTCTTCAAGTTGCAAGCTCATAATGACAAACAATGTTCTCATACCTTCTTAAATATGGCCACACATTCAAGACGCGTAAAAAGCGTAAAAATATACGCAAAAGTCTAGGGACGCATGGAAGAATAACGCGTAAAAACCTCTGAATAAATGCTAACAAAGCGTACGCGTAAAAAGATGGGAGTGGCGTATCAACATACGCAAATAGTTAAAGTAAACTGTGCATAACACTATATGTAAAAAAATACAAAAACCAGTAAAATATACATATGCAAAAATGTACAAATATTGATATGCTCTGATTGGTCACCGCTCCTGCATAAATATAAAGAACCTTAATCACATAAGATATAGAAAAGTACAGGAACAACCTTAAGAAAAATGTTATCTCAGAATATAAATACTAGATACATCCCATAAATTATTCCAAAAATTGCCGAAAAAACCCAAACCTATATTACTGGTCCTGATTGCCACCCAGATCCGAATCTTCTTATATACAAAACGATAAATCGTACTCCCTATTTAAACCTCCTCGACCTACAGTTCCTAAACGTCTAATCCATCCTGCTTCACATTTCAGTAATGCTTTCAATCTATCCCCACCACGTAATGTCCTAGGTACACTATCTATGACCTGTATCCTAAGTTGTGACACTGAATGGGGTCCATTGTACGGAAACATTGGGGCCTCTTACGCCAGTCCTTCCCACAAGTTCATGAGTTCAGATATCCCCCACTTCTGTCTTTTAAAAGACCTCCTACAATTAGAGACAAAATGGGACGAGACAAGTATGGGACAACACCTGTAGTTACTGACTCGGCGAGCAGATTTGGCACTTATCCATGTTTAAGTTGCCATGCTTGTAGCCATATCGTCAAAGGTGATAGCTTTAATCACCCATCTTTGGGAACTGATTTTAAGATTCGTGGACGCTATTCTTGCGATTCAACATATGTAGTGTATCTTATTAAATGCCCTTGTGGCTTAGCTTATGTTGGCATGACGACACAATCTTTACGTGTATGTCTTTCATCACACAAGTGTGCGATACGTGGTCAGAATCGAGAACAGGCAGTGTCGTCCCATTTTGTCGAGTCTCGACATTCAGTGTCACAACTTAGGATACAGGTCATAGATAGTGTACCTAGGACATTACGTGGTAGGGATAGATTGAAAGCATTACTGAAATGTGAAGCAGGATGGATTAGACGTTTAGGAACTGTAGGTCGAGGAGGTTTAAATAGGGAGTACGATTTATCGTTTTGTATATAAGAAGATTCGGATCTGGGTGGCAATCAGGACCAGTAACATAGGTTTGGGTTTTTTCGGCAATTTTTGGAATAATTTATGGGATGTATCTAGTATTTATATTCTGAGATAACATTTTTCTTAAGGTTGTTCCTGTACTTTTCTATATCTTATGTGATTAAGGTTCTTTATATTTATGCATGAGCGGTGACCAATCAGAGCATATCAATATTTGTACATTTTTGCATATGTATATTTTACTGGTTTTTGTATTTTTTTACATATAGTGTTATGCACAGTTTACTTTAACTATTTGCGTATGTTGATACGCCACTCCCATCTTTTTACGCGTACGCTTTGTTAGCATTTATTCAGAGGTTTTTACGCGTTATTCTTCCACGCGTCCCTAGACTTTTGCGTATATTTTTACGCTTTTTACGCGTCTTCTCTTGTTGGCATTCATTGTGGATGCCTTTAGCATGCTGTTTTCATGCGTTTTCGCGTTCGGGGTTTATGCGTACATTTTTACGCATCAGGTGATTTTTACGCGTACATGGCAGTTCCCCATCAGGTCCGTTTTGGGTGTGGCTTAGCAACCGTTTTTCTTATGGGAGTGTTTTCTTGCAGTGAGGTAACTTGTGGGTTGTACTTCCTGTGTACTGAAGTTCCCCATCAGGTCCTCCATCCCCCTGGCCTGCTCTGATTGGTCACTTCTCAAGTCTCATTTGTGGATTGGCTGACATTTGAATGTGTGGCCATATTTAAGAAGGTATGAGAACATTGTTTGTCATTATGAGCTTGCAACTTGAAGAAGAAGCATGTCGCTTCGAAACAGCGGGCTGTAGTTGCCGGGGACAGGCAAAAATGGCGCACAGCGCCAATAGTGTCAGAATGGCGCTGCATTACAACGATATTTATCATTTTATATGTTCAATTTTTTTAGCAGGGATCGGGCTGGAGAGGCAGCGGGCTGGCAGCGGGGTCAGGGTGGAGAGGCAGCGGGCTGGCAGCGGGGGTCGGGCTGGAGAGGCAGCGGGCAGCGGGCTGGCAGCGGGGGTCGGGCTGGAGAGGCAGCGGGGTGGAGGGAGGATTACGCAGCATGTGTATATTGTGTATACATTACCTTGTCCCGGCCGGCGATCGCTCCTTCACTTCATAGCTTGCACGAGTTCTGCATCCAGCCAATCACCATGCGGAAACTGAAGCCGCATGGTGATTGGCTGGATGCAGGACTCCTGTAAGCTATGAAGTGAAGGAGCGATCGCCGGCCGGGACAAGGTAATGTATACACAATATACACATCCTGCGTAATCCTCCCTCCACCCCGCTGCCTCTTCAGCCCGACCCCCGCTGCCAGCCCGCTGCCTCTCCACCCTGACACCGCTGCCAGCCCACTGCCCGCTGCCTCTCCAGCCCGACCCCCGCTGCCAGCCCGACCCCCTCTGCTAGTTCCCTGCATTTTTCAATGGCGCACCGTTCTGCTGTTTTATAAAACGCTATTTACCGTTTTAATGTATTTACATTAAAACGGTAAATAGCGTTTTATAATCGGCAGAACGGTGCGCCATTATTTCCTCCGCGCCATTTTTTACTGTATGCGTAGTTGCCTCCAGCTCTATCTTTGCCACATGATTTTACTGCACTAATAAAAGAGCTAACTTTTTCACTGTAGCGGTGCTGCTGATATCTCTTTTTTCGCTATCTTTGAACTTGATGAGCAACAAGTTCTGATCAGCTATAGCACGCTTGTCTCCATTGAGAGTGCTGGGTCGAACCACTTGTTTGTATATATATATATATATATATATATATATATATATATATATATATATATATATATATATATATATATATATATATATATATATAAATAAAATATAACTTTTATTAATTTACATTAAAATCCTAGTTTTTGTGTTTTTCTTTTTTTGTAGGGGGGTAGGACTTGAAACACCCAGAGGTACAGACTACCCAGCCGGCTCATGGTGAACCAGAACTCCCAGGAGTGTGTAAGGGGCTATAATGGTCCAAAAAGCCCTGTTACTAAAAGAGGGTCTGTCTGGGGGGGGGGGGGGGAGCACCAGGAATCACTCTCCTTTATTGAATTGAGTACATCTTGAGGTTGGAGGTTATACTGATCAGAACATCTCATTGCCCATCGGGCATTCCAAGCCAGTAATTTTGGGTTTCTTGTCTATATCCTAAGAAATCAAAAAAATCCGAAAAGGAATGATTTGCATGACTCCACCCATTGTCCGGAAGTGATGCATTATGGGTGTTGCATTTAAAGTCAAAGAAAAGGGGTAACTGGCACTTTCTTTCCTTAGCAGGTAGGAATTAATGTCACCTGGGTGGGCTTCTGTCTATGTTGTCGCAGCACAGTGTTTTGCACCAGCTGTGTCATCCAGTGGAAATAGGGGTGTGGCTTAGGAGGAGGAGGGTGGTGCCTCATACCAATTAGGTATAAAATGTCTAATGCAAATGCTTTGCCTTTTAGACCTGAGCTTATTGAATGTTCTTCCTGACGTTTTTACTGGTCCAATATCAAGCCACATACAATTGGCATTAACCACTGTCCACTTCATTTGACATGTGTTTTCACCTCAAGGACGGAAGCAGTTTTCCCGGGTCAGTGCTCCTCCCATTCATTTGCCAATAACTTTATCACTAATTATCACACCTAAATGATTTATATCTTGTTTTGTTTTGTTTTTTCACAATAAATTAGGCTTTTTGGAGGTGATACATGGTTTCAGTAAATACTTTATTTGCTATGCATTTTACAGGGAAATTCAAGAAAATTTTTTTCCATCCCCTATACTTTTTAAATAAACAGTGCTACGATCGATTAAACCCACACATTTTATTTACCCAGTTGTCCCAGCTATCACAACATTTAAATTATGTTCCTAGTACAATGTTTGCGTCAATACATTATTTGGAAATAAAGGAGTATTTTTATTTCTGTTTCTACCCTACCAATAATCACAAGCCCGTTATTTGCTAAAATAACAGTCATATACCCTCATTACATATATATTGAAAAAGCTTAGACCCTTACATAACTATTTATGTATTTTTTTTTAAACTGTCAATTTTTTTACGTGTATTTATTTTTGGTAGTTACAGGTGGTGGTTAATAATATTTTATTATATATATTTATTATATATTAAATGTATTTATTTTATTTATTTATTTATTTTTTATTTCACTTTTTGGACACTAGGTGGCGCTAAGCACTATCCTGGTAGTTGCCAGGAAGTACTCACACTTTTTATTTTTTACTAATTTTTACTTTCAGTATTATGAATCAATATTCAATAGAAGGAAAAGCAGGTGCATCCCAAAGTACATTTTTATTGGTTCCATGTAAAAGCATATGGCCAATGTTTCAGAGCCACGTAGGACCCCTTTATCAAGGCATTGTTTGCCTGGAGGCAAAAATTTGCCTGCCGGCTGCCGCTGTACAGAAATTCCTGTATAGGAAGTGAGAGTCGGGCTCCTCTAGACACTCGCACTCAGCGATGTGTATTCATCTAGGATCAGCAGCAGATCCCAGATGATGAATCAACATGTCTCGTGATTCGATGCTTGTTGTTTCATTTACAGGGGCTTCGGTTGGCTCTTTAGAACACTCATTCCCCTTCCCCAATCGTTCCCCTGTAAGTGCTGCCGGGAACGAGCAGCAGGAGTGCGTGAATGCACACGCACCCGCCACAACAACGCATCCAGATATATTACTGCATCGCCTATCTGGATGACTATAGTCATCCACCTAGGATTAACTGGTTAAATTTACATGCAAGTCATAACTTTAGCATCCTGTTGACTATCCTTACTCCATAACTGCTGATCACTTTGACGTGCAACTTTAGCGAACGTTGACCTCTTATATATTATGCTTAGTTTCCCTTGTCGGGTTTGCACCGCGTTGATCACAGAGACGTTCCAGGGTCTATTGAGAAGATAGTAAATATATTTTTTAAGGAAACTGTGACTCAGGCTTTTTCCAATAGTCCTGTTACCAGTTAATGACCAACCTCTCCATCACTAATTGCAAGAAACAACACGCCGCAGCGCCCGTGAGCGATAACAGAATGACTAATGTTGTCACCGCGGCCCCCAGTCTATAGACGCTTTCACCCCGCTCTCCTCCAAACGTCCTGGCCGTGTTCTTGTCATATGTCCGCAGCCTGCTTTTATCTTCGGCCTGCTTATACTCTGTCCTTGCTGCTTTGTATAGTCCGCTTATTGCCGCCGCAGCGATAAGCCGCCGAGTCGAGATAGCTACTGTACTTTTAAGTCCTCAGGAAGCGGAGCGGCGGCCTGTGATGTCGGTACACAGGGCAAGGACAGGGGCTCCCAGCAGTCACATCTGACTGGCTAATCAGTAATAGCTCACTTTGCTGACTCTCCGGATCGTGGATCAGATGATCGCCGCTACATGTGTTTGCCGCACTTGTTGTTCTCGGGGCAGGTGAAAGAAAAGAGCACACGGTGGCTTTGCTTTCTACTTCCTCTCTGCCCAGATACAAGAGTTCAAATAGCTTGCATACCTCCCAGCTTTGTGAATAAGAAAGGGTATCGTTTACGACATGAGTTCACATTTATCTTTTACTTTGAGTAACCCCTGGAGCGAAAGCAGGTAATAGGAACAGAGCATGAGCTTTCAAGAGGAAACCTAATGACGTAATCAGAGTATAAGGGCCTGAGCACACTATAGCGTCGCAGTGCAATTTACAAAAAACGCACGGCGCCTGTGTTAGCGTTGCAGCGCTGACCCCATGTAGTTATGTTGTGTTGTGCAGCAAATTATTGTGGTCTTGAAGCATTGCTGTCTATGCTTCGTCTGACGCCCCCCAAAGAGGTGGGGGGCAGGCTGGGTTGTTGTGTTCTGTACATAATACGGAGATACAGGTCCTCTTCACTTTCACTGCGTTCGCGGCTGGCAGGCTGTTAGAAAATAACTTAAAGGGAATGTCCAAGCAAAATAAAAAAATTAGTTTCACTTACCTGGGGCTTCTACCAGCCCCATGCAGCCATCCTGTGCCCTCGTAGTCACTCACTGCTGCTCCAGTCCCCCGCCACCAGCTAGTTCTGCTTCTACCAGCCCCATGCAGCCATCCTGTGCCCTCGTAGTCACTCACTGCTGCTCCGGTCCCCCGCTGGCAGCTTACCGACCTCGGAGGTTGGTGGGACGCATTGCGTACATTTTTACGCATTTCCGCTAGTGCAGCATATTAACACATACATTTTTACACATTACTGGTTCAATGCGTAAAAATTTACGCATTGAACCAGTAACGCGTAAAAATGTATGTGTTAATGTTACTGCACTAGCGGGAATGCGTAAAAATGTACGCAATGCGTCCCGCCGACCTCTGAGGTCGGCAAGCTGCCAGCGGGGGACCGGAGCAGCAGTGAGTGACTACGAGGGCACAGGATGGCTGCATGGGGCTGGGAGAAGCCCCAGGTAAGTGAAACTCATTTTTTTATTTTGCTTGAACCTTCCCTTTAAAGGACCTCTGTCGCGAAAATCTTAAAATTTTAAATACATGTAAAGATACACAAATAAGAAGTACGTTTCTTCCGGAATAAAATGAGCCATAAATTACCTTTCTCCTATGTTGCTGTCACTTACAGTAGGTAGTAGAAATCTGACCGAAAACCAACAGATTTTGGACTAGCCCATCTTCTCGTGGGGCGCTCTCAGGGTTTTCTTTCTTTTTAAAAGCACTTAGTGAATGGCAGTTGCTCCAACCCACTGCCAAAAAAGTGCACAGTGAGCAGGGAGGCTGGTCAGCATCATTGTATAAATCTTTTTCAGGGATTGTCTTTATAAAGAACAAAGGCCGTGCTGAGAATCCCCTATGGAGAGATGGACTAGTCCAAAACCTATCGGTAATGTCAGATTTCTACTACCTACTGTATGTTACAGCAACATAGGAGAAAAGTAACTTATGGCTCATTTTACTCTGGAGGAACTGTACTTATTTGTATGTGTTATACATTTTAAGATTTTCTCGACAGTTCCTCTTTAAAGGCTATTTTTATTTGTGCAGCGCTGCAATCTAGCGCAGCGCTGTACAGGGGACACCTCTGTCACTGAGCAGTCCACTCGAAATGGCTCACAAACTAATCCCTCTCATAGGCTGATGCCTATAAGAGGTGATCAGTCACTATGATTGGATATCGGGGGGAGGGAAATAATAAAAAAAAATAGACATTTTTAATTTAAAAAGAAACAATAAAATTATTTAAAAGAAAACAAATCGCATCAGATGCCACCAATAGAAAGCTTTGTTGGGGGCAAGAAAAGGAGGGCAGATTCATCTGTGTGATAAGTTGTATGACCGTGCAGCACACTGTTAAAGCTGCAAAGCTGAAATAGCCTGGTCACTAGGGGGATGTAAGCCTGTGATCCTTAAAGAGGAACTGTCACGAAAATCTTAATATTTAAAACAAATACAAATAAGAAGTACATTTCTTCCTGCGTTAAATGAGCCATATATTACTTTTCTCCTTTGTTGCCGTCACTTACAGTAAGTAGTAGAAATCTGACATTGACAGGTTTTGGGTTAGTCCATCTCACCATGGGGGATTCTTAGCATGGCCTTTAAACTTTATAAATACATTCCCTGAAAAAGATTTATACAAAGATGCTGGCCAGCCTCCCTGCTAACAATACACTACTTTGGCAGGCGGGCGGAGCAACTGCCATTCACTAAGTGCTTTTAAAAGTAAAGAAAACCCTGAGAACCCCCCCTGTGACAAGATGGGCTAGTCCACAATCTGTCGGTAATGTCAGATTTCTACTACCTACTGTAAGTGACAGCAACATAGGAGAAAAGTAATTAATGGCTCATTTTACTCTGGAAGAAACGTACTTCTTATTTGTATATATTTTAAATGTTAAGATTTTCGCGGCAGAGGTCCTTTAAGTGGATGAGGCAAGGACCAGTGATGCAGAACAACTGAACTATGCATTCTAGAAAAGCAAAGTGACGGTGGGAAACTACAGTACAAGTGCTGCCCATTCACTTGAATGGGCAACGCTGTAACAAGCACCACGATGGGAGACCATAAGCAGACGTCCGTGTGGGCAGGCCCTACGGCTAATACACAGGATTCATTTTCCGATCAGATACACTGATTCGAATCAATAATTTCCAGCATGTCTGGATTATCGATTTGGCCCATCGATCTGACGGGAAATTGCATTTGTGTGGACCAGCCTTTAGGAGCAGAAGTGCATTGAATAAGGGCCACTGCCCCCCCCCCCCCAGCATCAGCAGCCTGGATTGGTGCAACCAGCTCCCTCTATACTATTGGCGGCGCTAGCTATTGGCGGCGCTACACTGGGGAACTGCCCCACCCCTTGGGAACTACTGTGCTCCCTGAGTGCTCGCCCCCACTCAGCAACAAACTGTTAACTGTTTCCAGGCTCCAGTACAATACAATAAACAGAAGAGGGTCTGTAAAAAAACTCCATCTCCATCTAGGTGTTAAGTAAACCAAGGGTCTTATCTATTTGCCATAAAAACCTCTCAATCCTTGCAAGATTCCTTGTAATTAAAGGGAACCAGAGACGCCGGACTTGTGAAAAGAAAAAAGATTTTATACATACCTGGGGCTTCTTCCAGCCCCATAAGCCTGGATCGCTCCCACGCCGCCATCCTCCGCTTTCTGGATCCGCCGGTACCGGGTCCCGTCACTTCCGGCAGACGCGGCCAATTGTCCGCATGAGCAGGGGCTTCCTCTATATCCTTACGCGTGCGGCTGCGCAGTATGCAGCCACACGCGTAAGGGTATGCAGGGAGCCCCTGTGATGCGGCCAATTGGCCGCGTGCTGCCGCCAACTGGCCGAAAATACGGGACCCGGTACTGCCGGATACAGGAAGCGGAGGATGACGGCGTAGGAGCGATCCGTGCGTATGGGGCTGGAGGAAGCCCCAGGTATGTATAAAATCTTTTTTTTTTGGCGTCTCTGGTTCCCTTTAAGGTATCTGGATGGCACTTTTCTTCAATAATGGCACCATCCTTTGGACAATCTGGGCTGCTCAAAAACCTCTCAGTTCTGTTTGTGATGTTTACATTTGGTGCCTATCATTGTTTATCTAGTTAGCCTTAATTTTAGGAAATACATATCTAAAGCTCGCCTTACAAACATTGATTTTGACCACCCAGATGGCCCCACCAGCTAACCATTTTGCCCCCTTTGTGTCCCCCAAAAATCTGAAGCTGGAGCCGCCACTGCTGTGTACAGGAATAGCTCTGCATTGCAGCATGACAATGGCTCTCTTTACTTTCTTCCAAGAGTCTTATTTATTATCATCAATCCTGTTCCATTCTCCAGCGAGCAGAACCAGAAACAACAATGCCCGCATTCCAGGTTGTCAGGCGGCAAGTGACCCCAATTTTTTTTTGGATTCACTTAAAACGCTTCCAACACACCCTTCGGCTGAGGTCAGGGGGACCTGAGCAGAACCAACCACAAAGGAAAGCGCAGAAACCTGCTCCGCCGAAAATGTTTCAAGTATGTCCAAAAATTTGTTTTCTCCTGAAACCCGCCGCGGCTGCTGAGCGCTGGTCGCGCACATTGTTCAGCGAAATTAGCACTAACAATGCCGCCGGGTAATATATTGCATATTACCTTAATAGGTCGATTTATTTGTGGTGCGTAAAATGTCACTCCAGAAAGATCATCTTAAAGGGCGCTGCGGAGCACAATATGGAAGTTAAAGGAGAAGGCTGCATCGTTATTTAGGGTAAGGCCAGGGCCGTTTTTAAGCGCAGGCAATCCAGGCAGATGCCCGATGTTACAGCTGCTTGAGGGGGGCACCAATGAGCTATTCTTAGCAGATTGTGCTTTGTAGAATTGTTAAAGGACATCTGAGGTGACAAGTGACTTTATGAGATAGACATGTGCCAAGCACACCTATAACTAGGCTGTGTTCCTTTTTTCCCTCTGCCTGAAGAAGTTAAACATCAGGTTTGCAAGTGACAGTTTCTGCCTGGGGCAGGACTGGGTCAGACTATAGAGTAGCCGTCACTGATAAGGAATTACAGCCATAAAACACTTTCCTGTCAGTAAATGGCTTCTGAGAGCAGGAAAGAGATAAAAAGGGTCAATAGTTCATAGATTTGAGCTCTGTCATACTTCAGGCCATGTGTCATTGAGCAGAGACAAAGAAACAGTAAAAACGTAAAACCTAGAATTAAATATAAAATAAAACGGGGGGATATCTTAAAAAAGGTCATTTTTAAGAGAAGGACAGATACAATTGTGTTTCTCATCAGTTCATTTTCACCTCAGATGTCCTTTAAGGCTCATACACACGTACCAACAATTTGCCCACCTATTTTCAGCTAAATTAGCACTAACAATGGCGCCGTGTAATATATTGCATATTACCTTAATAGGTTGATTTATTTCTGGCGCGTAAAATGTCACTCCAGAAAGATCCTCTTAAAGAGACACTGAAGCGGAAAAAAAAATTATGATATAATGATTTGTATGTGTAGTACAAATAAGAAATAAAACATTAGGAGCAGAGGCGTGTCTAATATTGCTTCCAGTACAGGAAGAGTTAAGAATTTCCAGTTGTTATATATGCAAAGGAGCCATTGAGCTCCACGACTTTCAAAGTTGCAGAGAGCTCTGTCTTCGAAAGCTTGTTATCTCAAGTGTCTGGCACTGTATTTTCTTTTTCTCTCCAGAGGACAGGTCAAAAGTTCACTGGCCTGCTCTGTAAAATCACTTAGGATGCTGAGTAGTGTGTAAACTGCAAATACTGTATTAGAGAATGATGCAATGTTATAAAAAAGCTATATAACTGAAAATAAAAATATAAGAATATTTTCTTTGCTACTAATGTTCTAGTAATTTATCCATACTACACAACCAATTCCTTATATCATAATTTTTTTTTTTCGCTTCAGTGTCTCTTTAAAGGGCGCTGGGGAACACAAAATGGGAGTTAAAGGAGAAGGCTGCATCGTTATTTAGGGTAAGGCCAGGGCTGTTTTTAAGCATAGGCAAACCAGGCAGATGTTATAGCTGCTTGAGGAGGGCACCAAGGAGCTATTCTGTTGGAAGATAAGTTGAGCGTGTGTACGGCTGGCAAACAACCAGATGACCAACTGACAACAGGTTGTTTGCCAGATCCAATCGAGGATCAATCTGCCCAACTATCATGCAGGTTGGAGCGTGTGTACAAGTCTTTTTACACAGCTGCTAGTTCCTTTAAGGAAGAGATGAATGGTAATTTGAACACGTTTTAACTGTTGAGATGATCTTGGCCCCCAGGAAGCATGCCCCCACCCCACCTCCATTCTACATTGATGGCACCTAAGTGTAACGGTATCCTGTGCCCGCCTCCTGGGCACAACCACTTCCAGCAGCTTGGAGCTGGAAGACTCTACCCATAAGGAAGCTCAGTAGAGACAATTCTTCTCTCGCCAACAGAAGAAATTTAGTATGGCCCAGGAGCTTCTGACAAGCTTCTGTTCCATCACCATTGATTGAATCTGTCCTCTGCTCGTCTGGTATACTGGGTCTTCCACCAGCGACAGATTCAAGCTACAGCGGATCATCTGATCAGCTGAGAGGATCACTGGAAACCCCCTCCCTCCGCTAGACCACCTTCACCACTTCAGACTGGGCTCCAGAGCTGGCCTGGCCACTGCTTCTTCAGTTGGCCCCCATCAGGCTGGAGGTTTCAGCCATCTCCACCAGGGACCTCAAGGTATAAAAAATACTTTTTCCCCTCAGCTGTCAACCTCTTAAACTCTTTTCAAACCTTGCTTAACACCCCCCCCCCCCCCATTTCCCCCCCCAGCTACCAGCACTGCAGCTGAGAGACATGAGACAGCAGGGTGAAAACAGCTGTACCTCACAAAACATAGCATTTCACATTACCCTCAACCAACTCAAAACGCTCAGAAAAACTCCTCTAGTGTGCACCAGGCCTATCTGGATGGATATATCCGTCCGGATAGACTGTGCTGCTGCCGCTGCATGAGGTGCGCGATTGCGTGCGCTCCCGCTGCCTACCGTCAGTTCCCTGATCAGTGAATGGGAATATAATATATATAAACCACAGTTTTTCTGCAAAAAAAAAAAAAGTTTCCTGTGCTCTACATTGTTCCTGGAAGCGTGATCGTACGCTTCCAGGACTTTTTTAACTGTGCCCATCTTGTGGCCAAGTAGTAAACTGCACCCACATACATTTTTTTAAATAAAGAATTACATTATTTTACATTTAAAATTATCTGTTTCCCTCCCACACCAAAAATTACCCAAATACATTTTTTAATAAAATAAAATAAAAAAAAATTACAATTAAGAAAACAACAACAACATAAATAGTTACCTAAGGGTCTGAACTTTTTAAATATGTATGTCAAGAGAGTATCTTATTATATATATTTTTTTTAATTATAAGCTTGTATATAGTGATGGACGCAAATTGAAAAAATGCACCTTTTTTCCTAAATAAAATGTTGGCGCCATAAATTGTGATAGGGTCATAATTTAAACGGTGTAATAACCGGGACAAATGGGCAAATAATAGGCATGAGTTTTAAATATGGTAGCATGTATTAATTTTAAACTATAATGGGCAAAAACTGAGAAGAAATGATTTTTTTCCATTTCTTTCTTAATCTTCCTGTTAAAATGGATTTAGAAAAAAATAATTCTTAACAAAATGTATCACCCAAAGAAAGCCTAATTAGTGGCGGAAAAAACAAAATATAGATCAATTCATTGTGCTAAGTAGTGATAAAGTTATTGGTGAATGAATGGGAGGTGAACGTTGCTCGGATGAATACGATTTTCTACGCTGTAGGCTGAAGTGGTTAAATGTTATTATGCTGTTGCAGAAGAGAGGACATTCAATTCAGGTCCACTTTAAATAAAACTGTGGGGTCTTTTTAAAAAGTCATTGTTAGGGGGAGGAGGATAGATACTATTGTTTATCTCATCAATTTATTTTCACCTCGGATGTCCTTGACGTAATACATCATAGTCTGCTGTGTTTGTTTCTGCAGGCTGGCTAAATGTGGCCACACACGATACAATAAAATGATCCGATTTTACGGCAATTCAATCTCCCAAAAAAATCAAAAGCTTTTTTTTTTTTCATTCGAGCAAGAAATCGGATTGGATTTCCCATTTTTATTCGATAAAATTTGATGGGGAGTGCTGGAGTTTTCTGATCAATTTTTTTATCAAAATTGAATGGTGTAGGGTACATTGTCAATCTCCTTATATATCCACTTCAGCCCACACTGTTGTTTACTTTATGCATCCGAGCAACATTCACCTCCCATTCATTCGCCAATAACTTAATCACTACTCATCACACTGAAATGATCTATATCTTGTTTTTTTCCACCACCATTTAGGCTTTCTTTGGGTGGTGCATTTTGCTAAGAAATATTTTATTCTAAATCCATTTTAACAGGAAGATTAAGAAAGAAATGTAAAAAAAAAATATTATTTCTCAGTTTTTGGCCATCCTGGTTTGAAATTAATACATGCTACCGTAATTAAAACCCATGTATTTTATTTGCCCATTTGTCCCGATTATTACACTATTTAAATTATGTCCCTATCGCAATTTATGGCACCGATATTTTATTTGGAAATAAAGGTGCATTTTTTCAATTTGCGTCCATCACTATTTACAAGCCTATAATTTAAAAAAATATATTAACCAACCTAAGCCCGTTTAAAAACGCTAGGTCTGTCACCACTGATCCGCCCACTGCACGCCCACACCCGCCGTGCGCGCAAACGCCGCACGAACACAAGGCCGCCCTTCCTCCACCCCAGGGGCACGTCATTCCCCCCAGCTCTCCTATGTCTCTGCGTCCCTCCCTGCACATGCGCCCAGCGAAAACACACACAGGGACACGGGACGCAGAGACATTAGGGTTTTATTATATAAGATACTCTCTTCACATGCATATTTAAAAAGTTCATACCCTTGGGTAACTATTTTTTTTTTTTTTAATTGTAATTTTTTTTTTTTTTTTATTGAAAATTTTATTTGGGTAATTTTTGTAAACAGCTCATTTTGAATGTAAAATAACTAGAACTAGAATGAGGATGGGGAACTTTTTTTTATGTAAGCACAAAGACTGCGGCCTCTCATAAGATGCCGTCGGTTTTTCTTGGGGGACTTAGATCGATGAATGGGAAGTATATTCCATCACCATAACGGCAGGCCCTATTCAGCTGCAGCAGCACAGTCTATCTGGATGAACATATTCGTCCAGATAGACTTAAAGGGACACTGAAGTGAAAAAAAAAATGATGATATTATGATTTGTATGTGTAGTACAGCTAAGAAAAAAAACATTAATGCTGGGAATACACGTTTCGTTTTTGGCTTCGTTTAAACCTTCGATTCGTTCGGTAAACGAATCGAGTGTTGAAAACGTATGTGAAAATAGTCATAATCTCATTATAGTTTCGATTAATAGACCCCAAAAACGAACGACTAGTGATCGAACATGTTTGATATTATCTCTCTTTATCCATCTAATCGAGCCATTGGTAGGCTTGATGGCTGTTCAGATCGATTATATATTCGTTTATGTTAGTCCGTCCCTGTAAAAAGGGATTTTCGTTTCGTTTCTTTGCAGCCTTCGATCATTGGAAAAACGAAACCATCAGAATCGAAAAAAAAAAACGAAACCGTGGGTGGTGATATTAACCGTATGACCGATTATTTCGGGATCGAAAAGGACAAAAGGCACAATCGAAACGAAGGTTTAAACGAAGGCAAAAACGAACCGTGTATTCCCAGCATTAGATCAGATACATCAGTCTAATTGTTTCCAGTACAGGAAGAGTTGAGAAACTCCAGTTGTTATCTCTATGCAAAAAAGCTATTAAGCTCTCCGACTAAGTTAGTCGTGGAGAGGGCTGTTATCTGACTTTTATTATCTCAACTGTTCCTGGACTATTTACTTTTCCTCTGCCAGAGGAGAGGTCAGTACTTCACAGACTGCTCTGAAAGACTCATTTTGAATGCTGAGTGTTGTGTAATCTGCACATATTATAGAATGATGCAATGTTAGAAAAAACACTATATACCTGAAAATAAAAGTATGAGAATATTTTCTTTGCTGCTAATCTTCTAGTAATTATTCATAGTACACAACCAATTCATTATATCATATATTTTTTTTCGCTTCAGTGTCTCTTTAAGTAGATATACTCCCAGGCAACATTCTCACACGGTGAGATTATTGTAAATGTTACAATCAATCAGAAAAATTTATTGTAAATCTTGAATTGAAAATAAATTAAAAAATTGTATCATGTGTGGCCACCTTAAAGGGAACCCGAAGTGAGAGGGATATGGAGGCTGCCATATTTATTCTCCTGTAAACAATGCCAGTTGCCTGGAAGCCCTGTTCTGGCATAAGTAGTGTCTTGAGTCAAAACCTTGGAACGGCTAATCCAGTAAAACCTGAGTCAGCTGAGTCAGAGTACCTGATCTGCTGCATGCTGGGTCAGGGTCTATGGTTAAAAGTATTAGAGACACAGGATCAGATTTATCAAGAGTGTCTGAGACAAAATATTAGTAGGTTTTTAGAAATCCGTGCAGAACTGTCTCAGACGTCCTAAGAAATCACTAGATAGTGCAGATCCCTTCTTAAACTGTAAGGCATAGGAGGAGTTAGGAAGGTCTCTCAGACAGTGCAGTGTGTGAGGGGAATTGCTGTTGCTGAGGTAACCAACACACCTGCTGTCAGCAGGCTCTGAGTGAGGGGGGAGGAGCCCTTCACAAATCACATCTAGCCTGCACTGCTGCACTATCTGTAGAACTGCTAATGAGCACTTCTTAATCTGCAGCAGTATAGGGATGGATTTGCACTTTTCTTAACTGTAGTGTAGCTCTAGAAATCCACGCTAAACTGCTGCTATTACATAGGCTTTGGGAAGTTTCTTACTATCATGCAGAACTGTTGTTCTGCTGGTTAGAACAGGTTTAGAAGAAAAAACTGTCGGTAATGCTTTGATAAATCTGGCCCATAGAATCAGGAGAACAGCCAAGCAACTAATATGGTTTAAAAGGAAATAAATATGGCAGCCTCCATATCCCTCTCACCTTGGGTTCTCTTTAAGTGGCTTCGAATGTCAGTCAGGACAGTAAAGAAGCGGAGGGTTCATGCTCTCTGTATCCCCGTTGCAGAGGCTTCAGTGATATGGTCTCACCTGCTCCGATGTCTTCGTGCATCCTCGTCACCTGCCTGCTGCTCTCTACGTGTAATCACGTGACATGCAGGAGAACAGGAAGTGGTGAGCAGCCACTGGTGACCTGCCTGCTGCTCTCTACGTGTAATCACGTGACATGCAGGAGAACAGGAAGTGGTGAGCAGCCACTGGTGACCTGCCTGCTGCTCTCTACGTGTAATCACGTGACATGCAGGAGAACAGGAAGTGGTTAGCAGCCACTGGTGACGAGAATGCACGGACACATCAAGCGGGAGCAGGTGAGAGCATATCACTGAAGCCACACCCCTGCGATATGCAACATGGTGACATAGGAGGGGGGCCCATGGAGAGGGGGGCAGAAATTATGTTGGCACCCCTATTTAAAGAGGAACTTCAGCCTAAACAAACATACTGTCATTAAGTTGCATTAGTTATGTTAATTAAAATAGATAGGTAATATAATCTCTTACCCACCCTGTTTTAAAATAACAGGCAAATGTTTGTGATTTCATGAGGGCAGCCATCTTTTTGGTTGAAAGGAGGTGACAGGGAGCATGAGACACAGTTCCAACTGTCCTGTGTCCTGATCACCCCTCCTAGCTGCTAGGCTACGAGAACAACAACATCAGAAATCCCATCATGCTTTGCACAGCATCAGGGGAAAAATGCCCAGGCAGTTTTCAATGATGGGGCGGAGCTAAGCTTCTGTGTAGCTAAAAATGAGGCTTTGGTAAGAAAAACAAAGTTCTGAAACTGTTAAAGAAGCACCAAGCCTTTTCAGTGCTGCTGAGTATATTTTTAGTCTGGAGGTTCACTACCACATCGCCCCACCGATGCCACTTCACTTCTGCCTGGGTGTCACCCCTACCATGGTGACACATGGAGCGGCCCGCCCCCGCCGCTTCCCCCTAGGTACGCCACTGAATAGTAGAATGCAGTAAATTATTCAGGATATTCTTTTTCCTGGTTTCAGCGCTAGAAACACTTCCTGTATCTATATACTTTACTGGTGTACGTTGGTATGTAGCTCCGCCCTCCCAGCGATGTCACAGCCCAGACAGTTTAGATATGCAGAATCTTCCCTCCCTGAGCATTCTGGGAGACCAGATATATTTTGTACTGGCTTTGGGACTCTCAGTAAACAAATATTCAGCAAAGCTGCATCTGACAGGACTAAAGATGTGAGGTGAGGAAAGATTTTTACAATGGTCAAATTTTATTTATTACATTATTCTTTTACTACAGTTCCTCTTTAAGATATTTTGCTGCCCATTACTGGCAATAAACAGCCCCCCTCCTGATGGCCGGACCCGCCGTCTGAAGCTGAAACCTGGACTTGTGTAAGCAAATCGCTCCAGGGGCCAAATTGGGGAGATTTTGGAAATGTGGGAGAAATGTGAGACCAGGAGCTCTCCACTGTAAATTCTTCGTGCCATTCCAAGTTTATCGAGCCAAATACATTTCCCATGGTATGTTTGTTACATCATAATCTGCCTACACAGGCAGTAACCTAGGCGATCTCCTCAAACCGACTCAAACAGGGAAGCCAGAGCGAGAGGACTGATCCCAGAGTACGGGCTTCTCATGGGCTGTAAGCTGCATACGCTGCAGGGAACTGTTGCCCACGTATACCACAGACCCCAAACTCCGGAAAGGCGACACGCCACGGGCGGCGGGGATTGGGCAGGCGTCCAGAGTGCTAGTAAAACGCTGTTCCATTATTTTTCTTTTCTTTTTTTCTTACTTTTAGCCCACACATTCAATGTACTGACTTGTTTTTTTTAAATATTTCTATATGATATGTATTTATTCTATTTAAATTTACTCTTTGCGCACGTTCCGAAATCTATCACAAGTTCATCGATTGAGCTCAAGGCCAGATACAATGGGATGCGAAAGTTTGGGCAACCTTGTTAATCGTCATGATTTTCCTGTATAAATCGTTGGTTGTTACGATAAAAAATGTCAGTTAAATATATCATATAGGTCAGGAGACACACACAGTGATATTTGAGAAGTAAAATTAAGTTTATTGGATTTACAGAAAGTGTGCAATAATTGTTTAAAGGGACTCCGAGCAGTGCAAAAAGTATGGAAAGATGCATATCATTTTAAAGCTCTCTTTCTCCTCTTTCCAATGATATATAAACCACCACCCTACACCTTTTAGTTTTCGCTATTTTCGCGATTCAAATTGCCGCGGCCGTGATTTCGATCGCGAGAATAGAGAGAACTAAAAGGCGTAGGACGACGATTTATGTGTCGTCAGAAAGAGGAGAAAGAGAGCTTTAAAATGATATCCATCTTTCCATAGTTACATTGTATTACACAGGGCGACTTTTTCCTAAAGTCAGCAGCTCCATTCTGCTGACGACCCCTACATTTTAGTTTTCTCTATTTTTGCGATCGAAATCGCGGCCGCGGTAATTTCAATCGCGAAAATAGCGAAAACTAAAAGGCATAGGGTGACGGTTTAAATATCATTGGAAAGAGGAGAAAGAGAGCTTTAAAATGAAATGCATCTTTCCATAGTTTTTGCACTGCTCGGAGTCCCTTCAAATAAAATTAGAAAAGAGAGGGGCGCTCTGAGTCCGTTGCACCGCTGGACTGTGCACTAATAGGACAGGTCTCACCTGTTTGCGGTGGGGCTTGCACAGCATACACAGCCCGGATCTGCCTTGTCCCTCTTAGCCGAGCCGGGGACTGAGCTCTAACGCGGGGCGGAAGTGACGTCACTCGCTCCAGGAAGTAGTAGGTCAGTTGCCGGGTAACGCCAGACAGCTCTATACGGAGCTTCTGGCCCTGTACAATGTATATTGCTGAGCAGGAAACTTCACGGAGGTGAAGATAGATAGACTTGGATATGATAGGGATATAAAATTTTATTAAAACAACGCGTTTCGCTGAGATACAGTCTCCGCTTTTTCAAGTTAATGCTTATGGGACTAAACATCTCTCGGAAATAAATACCCTCCCCTCCATACAAAAGCCCGACTTGACCAATCCGCACTGCAGTGGGTGGGGTCCAGGGATTCATATTACTTCTAAGTAAGGAGCAGGTGCCGTAGAGCACCTAATAAAAGGACAGGGGATAATAAATAGGAATAATATAGTGGCCTAAAAGATTATAAAAAGGACTCTACATGCATGCAGTGCCCACTGATCTGACATGAACATAATCTAAAAATAAACAGACTAAAAGGTATCAAAAAGATTCTATGTATACAGTATGTGCATGCACTCTCACATACATAACCACAGTTGTAGAGTAACCAATGAGATCCTTTCCACACATATATCTCATTGGACGATAGGTTGGAGGTGGCTCATCTCCTCCAAAATTGGGTACATTGGAACCAGGGGGATTAAACAAGTGTTTGGAGGAGATGAGCCACCTCCAACCTATCGTCCAATGAGATATATGTGTGGAAAGGATCTCATTGGTTACTCTACAACTGTGATTATGTATGTGAGAGTGCATGCACATACTGTAGACATAGAATCTTTTTGATACCTTTTAGTCTGTTTATTTTTAGATTATGTTCATGTCAGATCAGTGGGCACTGCATGCATGTAGAGTCCTTTTTATAATCTTTTAGGCCACTATATTATTCCTATTTATTATCCCCTGTCCTTTTATTAGGTGCTCTACGGCACCTGCTCCTTACTTAGAAGTAATATGAATCCCTGGACCCCACCCACTGCAGTGCGGATTGGTCAAGTCGGGCCTTTGTATGGAGGGGAGGGTATTTATTTCCGAGAGATGTTTAGTCCCATAAGCATTAACTTGAAAAAGCGGAGACTGTATCTCAGCGAAACGCGTTGTTTTAATAAAATTTTATATCCCTATCATATCCAAGTCTATCTATCTTCACCTCCGTGAAGTTTCCTGCTCAGCAATATACATTGTACAGGGCCAGAAGCTCCGTATAGAGCTGTCTGGCGTTACCCGGCAACTGACCTACTACTTCCTGGAGCGAGTGACGTCACTTCCGCCCCGCGTTAGAGCTCAGTCCCCGGCTCGGCTAAGAGGGACAAGGCAGATCCGGGCTGTGTATGCTGTGCAAGCCCCACCGCAAACAGGTGAGACCTGTCCTATTAGTGCACAGTCCAGCGGTGCAACGGACTCAGAGCGCCCCTCTCTTTTCTTCTTTCACTGCAGTGGTTTCATCGGGAGCAGCCGAGTCCAGACTGTGGGGGCCAGATCGCATCTAAGGGGCATCCACTAGCTCCATACTGCCTTTTTAAATAAAATTAGGCAGGTGCGTACATTTTGGTACCACAAAAAAGAAATGAAATCAATATTTAGTAGATGCTCCTTTTGCAGAAATTACAGCCTCTAAACGCTTCCTGTAGGTTCCAATGAGAGTCTGGATTCTGGTTGAAGGTATTTTGGGCCATTCCTCTTTACAAAACATCTCTAGTTCATTCAGGTTTGATGGCTTCCGAGCATGGACAGCTCTCTTTAACTCACACCACAGATTTTCAATTATATTCAGGTCTGGGTACTGAGATGGCCATTCCAGAACGTTGTACTTGTTCCTCTGCATGAATGCCTTAGTGGATTTTGAGCTGTGGTTAGGTTCGTTGTCTTGTTGAAAGATCCAGCCCCGGCGCAGCTTCAGCTTTGTCACCGATTCCTGGACACTGGTCTCCAGAATCTGCTGATACTGAGTGGAATCCATGCGTCTCTCAACTTTGACAAGATTCCCAGTCCCTGAACTGGCCACACAGCCCCGCAGCATGACGGAACCACCACCATATTTTACTGTAGGTAGCAGGTGTTTTTCTTGGAATGCTGTGTTCTTTTTCCTCCATGCATAACGCCCCTTGTTATGCCCAAATAACTCATCAGTCCACAGCACCTTATTCCAAAATGATGCTGGCTTGTCCAAATGTGCTTTAGCACACCAAAAGCGGCTCTGTTTGTGCTGTGGGCTTCCTTTGCATCACTCTCACATACAGCATCTCCTTGTGTAAAGTGCACCGAATGGTTGAACGATGCACAGTGACTCCATCTGCAGCAAGATGATGTTGTAGGTATTTGGTGCTGGTCTGTGGGTTGTCTCTGACTGTTCTCACCATTTGTTGCTTCTGTCTATCTGGGATTTTTTTTGGTCTGCCACGTCGAGCATTAAAGCGGACCCAAACCAAACATTTTTTTAATTCAAAATATTTAGTTGCACCACTCTGACACATACAAGGATAAATAAACACTCCTTCAAGCCTATGAGCATTTCAGTGCATGCTTTTCACTCTTCTCTTTTCATACCTTGGGTTATACAGGTGGCAGCCATTAACAATTCCTCCTTTGCTGGACACCCCCTACTCCACCAGTTTGCTGGATTCTCTCCCGGATATATGAAAGGAAGGGAGGGGTTCCTCCAATAGTTGTAAAATATTTTATATTTGTCATCGTGTAGCTGAAAAAAGGCTGCTATTTATTATTATAATTTAGAAAATAGATTTTATTTCTGAAATCTTGTATTTTTAATTTGGGTCCACTTTAACTTGAACTGAGCCCGTGGTCTTTCATTTCCTCAATATGTTCCTAACTGTGGAAACAGACAGCTGAAATCTCTGAGACGGCTTTCTTTATCCTTCCCCTAAACCATGATGGTGAACAATCTTTGTCTTTAGGTCATTTGAGAGTTGTTTTGAGCCACCCATGTTAGTACTCTTCAGAGAAAATTAAAAGAGGAGGGAAACTTACAATTGACCCCCTTAAATACTCTTTCTCATAATTGGATTCACCTGTGTATGTAGGTCAGGGGTCACTGAGCTTACCAAGCCAACTTGAGTTCCAATAATTAGTTCTAAAGGTTTTGGAATCAATAAAATGACAACAGTGCTCAAATTTATGCACCTGCCTAATTTTATTTAAACAATTATTGCGCACTTTCTGTAAATCCAATAAATGTTATTTCACTTCGCAAATATCACTGTGTGTGTCTCCTATATGATATATTTAACTGACATTTTTTATCGTAACAACCAATGATTTATACAGGAAAATCATGACAATTAACAAGGTTGCCCAAACGTTCGTATCCCACTGTATATATTGTTTGTGCCCCTGTTGTGACTCAGTCCTCCTCCTATTTCATGTGCAGCCCCTCTTCCATGTGTAACCTCCATGTATTGTAGCCTCCTCCCATTCCATGTGCAGTCCCCTCTTCCATGTGTAACATCCATGTACAGCAGCCCTTCTCCCATTTCATGTGCAGCCCCCTCTTCCATGTGTAACATCCATGTACAGCAGCCCCTCCCATTCCATGTGCAGCCTCCTCTCCCATGTGTAACATCCATATACAGCAGCCCCCTCCAATTCCATGTGCAACCCCCTCTTCCATGTGTAACATCCATGTACAGCAGCCCCTCCCATTCCATGTGCAGCCTCCTCTCCCATGTGTAACATCCATATACAGCAGCCCCCTCCCATTCCATGTGCAGCCCCCTCTTCCTTGTGTAACATCCATGTACAGCAGCCCCTCCCATTCCATGTGCAGCCTCCTCTTCCATGTGTAACATCCATGTACAGCAGCCCTTCTCCCATTTCATGTGCAGCCCCCTCTTCCATGTGTAACCTCCATGTACTGCAGCCTCCTCCCATTCCATGTACAGCCACCTCTTCCATGTGTAACATCCATGTACAGCAGCCCCTCCCATTCCATGTGCAGCCTCCTCTCCCATGTGTAACATCCATATACAGCAGCCCCCTCCAATTCCATGTACAGCCTCCTCTTCCATGTGTAACATCCATGTACAGCAGCCCCCTCCTATTCCATGTGCAGCCCCCTCTCCCATGTGTAACATCCATGTACAGCAGATCCTCCCATTCCATGTGCAGCCCCCTCTCCCATGTGTAACATCCATGTACAGCAGCCCCTCCCATTCCATGTGCAGCCTCCTCTCCCATGTGTAACATCCATATACAGCAGCCCCCTCCAATTCCATTTACAGCCCCCTCTCCCATGTGTAACATCCATGTACAGCAGCCCCTCCCATTCCATGTGCAGCCTCCTCTTCCATGTGTAACATCCATGTACAGCAGCCCCTCCCATTCCATGTACAGCCCCCTCTCCCATGTGTAACATCCATGTACAGCAGCCCCTCCCATTCCATGTGCAGCCTCCTCTTCCATGTGTAACATCAAGAAAAACAAAAGTTTGCTTTCTTAAAACAGGAAGAATTTGCGATAATTCAGGTTGGAGTGAGCTTGAGATGTTTCCCACAATGCATCACTGCTGAATATATGCAAATTAACCATTGTCGCCCTTAGCAGCTAAACACACCTCCAGAACCGCTGGAATGCAACGATGTGTCAGCTTGTTAATTTGTACAGAGCCATAATAATCCAACATGCATACAGACTGTTTCGGATTGTTTGATCCTCATCAGTGTATTAATTTGGCCACGTACAGCAGCCCCTCCCATTCCATGTGCAGCCCCCTCTCCCATGTTTAACATCCATGTACAGCAGCCCTTCCTATTTCATGTGCAGCCCTCTCTTCCATGTGTAACCTCCATGTACAGCAGCCCCTCCCATTCCATGTGCAGCCCCCTCTTCCATGTGTAACATCCATGTACAGCAGCCCCTACCATTCCATGTGCAGCCCCATTTTCCATGTGTATCATCCATGTACAGCAGCCCCCTCCCATTCCATGTGCAGCCCTCTCTTCCATGTGCGACCTCCATGTACAGCAGCCCCTCCCATTCCATGTGCTGCCCCCTCTTCCATGTGTATCATCCATGTACAGCAGCCCCACCCATTCCATGTGCAGCCCCCTTTTCCATGTGTATCATCCATGTACAGCAGCCCCCTCCCATTGCATGTGCAGCCCCTCTTCCATGTGTAACATTCATGTACAGCAGCCCCTCCCATTCCATGTGTCGCCCCCTCTTACATGTGTAACATCCATGTACAGCAGCCCCTCCTATTCCATGTGCAGCTCCCTCTTCCATGTGTAGCATCCATGTACAGCAGCCTCTCCCATTTCATGTGCAGCTCCCACTTCCATGTGTAACATCCATGTACAGCAGCCCCTCCCATTCCATGTGCAGCCCCCTCTCCAATGTGTAACATCAATGTACAGCAGCCCCCTCCCATTCCATGTGCAGCCCCCTCTTCCATGTGTAACATCCATGTACAGCAGCCTCCCTCCCATTCCATGTGCAGCCCCCTCTTCCATGTGTAGCATCCATGTACAGCAGCCCCTCCCATTCCATGTGCAGCCCCCTCTTCCATGTGTCACATCCGTGTACAGCAGCCCTTCCCATTCCATGTGCAGCACTCTCTTCCATGTGTAACCTCCATGTACAGCAGCCCTTCTCCCATTCCATGCGCAGCCCTCTCTTCCATGTGTAACATTCATGTACAGCACTCCCTCCCATTCCATGCGCAGCCCTCTCTTCCATGTGTAACCTCCATGTACAGCAGCCCCTCCCATTCCATGTGCAGCCCCCTCTTCCATGTGTAACATCCATGTACAGCAGCCCCTCCCATCCCATGTGCAGCCCCCTCTTCCATGTGTATCATCCATGTACAGCAGCCTCCTCCCATTCCATGTGCAGCCCCCTCTTCCATGTGTATCATCCATGTACAGCAGCCCCTCCCATTCCATGTGCAGCCCCCTCTTCCATGTGTAACATCAATGTACAGCAGCCCCTCCCATTCCATGTGCAACCCCCTCTTCCATGTGTATCATCCATGTACAGCTGCCTCCTCCCATTCCATGTGCAACCCCCTCTTCCATGTGTAACATCCATGTACAGCAGCCCCTCCCATTCCATGTGCAGCCCCCTCTTCCATGTGTAACATCCATGTACAGCAGCCCCTCCCATTCCATGTGCAGCCCCCTCTCCAATGTGTAACATCTATGAACAGCCCACCTCCCATTCCATGTGCAGCCCCCACTTCTATGTGTAACATCTATGTACTGTAGCCCCTCCCATCCCATGTGCTGCCCCCTCTTCCATGTGTAACATCCATATACAGCCCCCCCCCACAACTGTGTGCTACCCCTTCCAGGCTTCCTATACTGGGTGCAATTATACTACCTAGATTGGGGTGCGGCATCCTCACAAGTTTGCAAAATATCTTGAACCAGCCCTGTTAAGAAATCAAACTTTTGCTTTGCATAGCATTTTTGCAAGAGATCTTTTTGGTCCTTTGTAGCCCCTTACACACTCCTGGGAGGTCTGGTTCACCCTGAGCCTGCTGGGTAATCTGTACCTCTGTGAATGACGAGGTTCCCAAGCCGTGTGCTGCATCAGATGTGTCTGCAGCTATGTGCTGAGCCAGCAAGGTGCTGCAGTATCTGTTTTACGACTGACCACACTGTAATGTGCTGATTACAGTCATTCAGCGTGGGAGCTTCTTATTCAATGAGCACAGCACCTGTATAATTCCTCTACAGGACTCAGCAGTATACTTTCGTTGCCTCAGTAACTGCCTCAGATGAGGCTGTGGTGTGAATTTTGTGTGTGTGTACCGGTGCCCCCTGGTGACGCCTAATTGACCCTGAGCACGTTGTCTCCCCACGCACCACACCCTCCAGAATCGCTCCATCACGGGCCATGCATCGTCCCGCCTCCCCTTACAGAAAAACAGACCAATCTCAAGCCTCCAAGCTAGCCATGTGTCTGTACAGCACTTGGCCCACGTTCACCGTGGTGCGTTGTGGTGTAACGGATGCTTTGTAATGTAGCTTGCCAAACTAATGCACAACCTATGTCAGGGCCGTTTCTGGTCTTTTTGTCACACCAGGCAAGAAGTTATATGTCATTCCCCCCCCCCCCCCCCCCCCCACACACACACACTTAAACACACATGCACACACTAGAGAATATAAACCATGTGCCGTATAGGGTGGATGTATAATACAGGGAGTCCCCGAGATACAAGCAACCCTCCGATCCTGTTGCATTTCATTGCACACCTCCTTCCTGCACTACCCCAGCCCACTGTGTAAAGGCAGAGTATAGTGCAGCAGAAGCTGTGCTCTCACCTCTATGCCAGAGTCCAGTGCTGTGCCTGTGTGACCATCCTGTCTGTCCCCATCCCCCTTCCTGCACTCCCCCAGCTTAGTGTGTAAATGCAGAATATAGTGCAGCAGAAGCTGTGCTCTCAACTCTCCGCTGGAGTCCAGTGCTGTGTGACCAGTCTGTCCCCATCCCCTTCCTGCACTCCCCCAGCTTAGTGTGTAAATGCAGAGTATAGTGCAGCAGAAGCTGTGCTCTCACCTCTCCGTTGGAGTCCAGTGCTGTGCCTGTGTGACCTGTCTGTCCCCATCCCCTTCCTGCACTCCCCCAGCTTAGTGTGTAAATGGAGATTATAGTGCAGCAGAAGCTGTGCTCTCACCTCTATGCTGGAGTCCAGTGCTGTGCCTGTGTGACCATCCTGTCTGTCCCCATCCCCCTCCTGCACTACTCCAGCTTAGTGTGTAAACGCAGAGTATAGTGCAGCAGAAGCTGTGCTCTCACCTCTCCGCTGGAGTCCAGTGCTGTGCCTGTGTGACCAGTCTGTTCCCATCCCCTTCCTGCACCCCCCCAGCTTAGTGTGTAAATGCAGAGTATAGTGCAGCAGAAAAATCTGTGCTCTCACCTCTATGCTGGAGTCCAGTGCTGTGCCTGTGTGACCAACCTGTCTGTCCCCATCCCGTTCCTGCACTCCCCCAGCTTAGTGTGTAAATGCAGAGTATAGTGCAGCAGAAGCTGTGCTCTCACCTCTCTGCTGGAGTCCAGTGCTGTGCCTGTGTGACCATCCTGTCTGGTCTCCATCCCCTTCCTGCACTCTCCCAGCTTAGTGTGTAAATGCAGAGTATAGTGCAGCAGAAGCTGTGCTCTCATCTCTCCACTGGAGTCCAGTGCTGTGCCTGTGTGACCATCCTGTCTGTTCCCATCCCCCTCCTGCACTCCCCCAGCTTAGTGTGTAAATGCAGAGTATAGTGCAGCAGAAGCTGTGCTCTCACCTCTCCACTGGAGTCCAGCGCTGTGCCTGTGTGACCATCCTGACCGTCCCCATCCCCCTCCTGCACTACTCCAGCTTAGTGTGTAAATGCAGAGTGTAGTGCAGCAGAAGCTGTGCTCTCACCTCTCCACTGGAGTCCAGCACTGTGCCTGTGTGACCATCCTGTCTGTCCCCATCCCCTTCCTGCACTCCCCCAGCTTAGTGTGTAAATGCAGAGTATAGTGCAGCAGAAGCTGTGATCTCACCTCTACGCTGGAGTCCAGTGCTGTGCCTGTGTGACCATCCTGGATGTCCCCATCCCCTTCCTGCACTCCTCAGCTTAGTGTGTAAATGCAGAGTATAGTGCAGCAGAAGCTGTGCTCTCACCTCTCCACTGGAGTCCAGTGCTGTGTGACCAGTCTGTCCCCATCCCCTTCCTGCACTCCCCCAGCTTAGTGTGTAAATGCAGAGTATAGTGCAGCAGAAGCTGTGCTCTCACCTCTCCGCTGGAGTCCAGTGCTGTGTGACCAGTCTGTCCCCATCCCCTTCCTGCACTCCCCCAGCTTAGTGTGTAAATGCAGAATATAGTGCAGCAGAAGCTGTGCTCTCACCTCTATGCTGGAGTCCAGTGCTGTGCCTGTGTGACCATCCTGTCTGTCCCCATCCCCTTCCTGCACTCCTCAGCTTAGTGTGTAAATGCAGAGTATAGTGCAGCAGAAGCTGTGCTCTTACCTCTCCACTGGAGTCCAGTGCTGTGTGACCAGTCTGTCCCCATCCCCTTCCTGCACTCCCCCAGCTTAGTGTGTAAATGCAGAGTATAGTGCAGCAGAAGCTGTGCTCTCACCTCTCCGCTGGAGTCCAGTGCTGTGTGACCAGTCTGTCCCCATCCCCTTCCTGCACTCCCCCAGCTTAGTGTGTAAATGCAGAGTATAGTGCAGCAGAAGCTGTGCTCTCACCTCTCCGCTGGAGTCCAGTGCTGTGTGACCAGTCTGTCCCCATCCCCTTCCTGCACTCCCCCAGCTTAGTGTGTAAATGCAGAGTATAGTGCAGCAGAAGCTGTGATCTCACCTCTACGCTGGAGTCCAGTGCTGTGCTTCCACCTGCTTGCTCACCACTCGCCCTAGTGCCTGGCATCTCCTACCACATATAGTGCTCGATTCTCTAAAGTGTGATAACTGCTATCACAGCAGTTATCACGCTATTTGCCGTGCGCAAAGGTTTTCATGTGAACAGTGTTACTTCACGTGATAAGGGAAGGTTTGCGCGCGATCACATGCACGTTTCACATGAAACGTTCCCCTTATGTATGGCCACCTAAAGCTGGGTTGTTGTAGCTCTACAAGTACTGTGTCAGAGACTTATTAAAGGACAACTGAAGCGAAAGGCATATGAAGGCTGCCATATTTATTTCCTATTAAGCAATACCAGTTGCCTGGTTGTCTTGCTGATCCTCTGCCTATAATACTTTTAGCCATAGCCCCTGAACAAGCATGCAGCAAATCAGGTGTGTCTTGACATTATTGTCAGATCTGACCAGATTTTCTGCATGCTTGTTTCTGGTGTGATTCGGACACTACTGCAGCCAAATAGACCAGCAGGGCTGCCAGGCAACTGGTATTGCTTAAATGGAAATAAATATGGCAGCCTCCATCTCCCTCTCGCGTCAGTTGTCCTTTCACAAGGTTTAGGCTTGTGCAGTAAACAAGTTGCATTGGCAGATTGCTTGGTCTTATAAGGATCCTGTTTGTTCCTGCGGAAGGTTGCTTGCGAATCCAGTGCATGGCGTGCTCATGTGACATCACTGCGTGGCATGTGACCTGCATGTGACACGGAAGCCAGATCTGTCCGATTCCTCCATCCAGGTATTAACCTCCAGAATGTCAGCTACCTGTAAGGAGGTTTAATGATTACTCATGCCAGGTGTATGCAATGGAAAGTGTCTTTCCAGAGAACCTCGGTGCAGATAAACAAGGAGAAATAGTTCTATTTTCTTTTTCCATATCTCCAGACCCGGCAGCTGGAAATGATCATTAGTCACCCGGACGTCAAACGCTTGCATAACATTTCTCAGGTGAATCTAGGATACCTGTAGTGTGTCTCCCTGGGCTGCTTTTAAAGTGTATGAAAACTTTTTATAATTTGCACCTCCGCTTTCCCAAACCCGCTCGCTGCATTGTGTATCTTCTGCAGCACTGTACAGAGTACATAGTCATGTCACTGACTGTCCTCAGAGGAGCTCACACTCTAATCCTACCATAGCCATAGTCTAATGTCCTACCATATTATTATTATGTATATAGCACTGACATCTTCTGCAGCACATTACAGAGTACATAGTCATGGCACTGACTGTCCTCAGAGGAGCTCACAATCTAACCCCTACCATAGTCATAGTCTAATGTCCTACCATATTATTATTATATATTTATATAGCACTGACATCTCCTGCAGCACATTACAGAGTACATAGTCATGTCACTGCCTGTCCTCAGAGGAGCTCACACTCTAATCCTACCATAGTCATAGGCCTCAATTCACTAAGCTTATCTCCTGTCTTTAATAACTCTTCTAGAGTTGTTACCATGGTGATAAGGCATGTCGTATTCAGGAAACATTTTACCTCAGGCAAACCTAAAGTTAACTCTTCTGTCTTTAAATTAACTCTCCAATCCTTGAAATAACTCCAGAGTTAAAGACAGGCTGTTTATTAACTGCATGTGAAAATAACTACAGAGGAGGTAAATTAACTACAGAGGAGGTAACTTAACTACAGGAGAGGTAGCTTAAGGAATGAAGAGGTAAGATAACTCTCTCACGTGTGGAGGTAAGTTTTCTCTTGCCTTATTATCTCTAGCATGATCTTAGTGAATTGAGGCCAATGTCTAATGTCCTACCATATTATTATTATGTATTTATATAGCACTGACATCTTCTGCAGCACATTACAGAGTACATAGTCATGTCACTGACTGTCCTCAGAGGAGCTCACACTCTAATCCTACCATAGTCATAGTCTAATGTCCTCCCATATTATTATGTATTTATATAGCACTGACATCTTCTGCAGCACATTACAGAGTACATAGTCATGTCACTGACTGTCCTCAGAGGAGCTCACACTCTAATCCTACCATAGTCATAGTCTAATGTCCTACCATATTATTATTACGTATTTATATAGCACTGACCTCTTCTGCAGCACTTTACAGAGTACATAGTCATATCACTGACTGTCCTCAGATGAGCTCACAATCTAATCCTACCATAGTCCTAGTCTAATATCCTACCATATTATTATTATGTATTTATATAGCACTGACATCTTCTGCAGCACATTACAGAGTACATAGTCATGTCACTGACTGTCCTCAGAGGAGCTCACACTCTAATCCTACCATAGTCATAGTCTAATGTCCTACCATATTATTGTTATGTATTTATATAGCACTGACATCTGCAGCACATTACAGAGTACATAGTCATGTCACTGACTGTCCTCAAAGGGGCTCACAATCTAATCCTACCATAGTCATAGTCTAATGTCCTACCATATTATTATTATGCATTTATATAGCACTGACATCTTCTGCAGCACATTACAGAGTACATAGTCATGTTACTGACTGTCCTCAGAGGAGCTCACACTCTAATCCTACCATAGTCATAGTCTAATGTCCTACCATATTATTATTATGTATTTATATAGCACTGACATCTTCTGCAGCACATTACAGAGTACATAGTCATGTCACTGACTGTCCTCAGAGGAGCTCACACTCTAATCCTACCATAGTCATAGTCTAATGTCCTACCATATTATTATTATGTATTTATATAGCACTGACATCTTCTGCAGCACATTACAGAGTACATAGTCATGTCACTGACTGTCCTCAGAGGAGCTCACAATCTAATCCCACCATAGTCATAGTCTAATGTCCTACCATATTATTATTATGTATTTATATAGCACTGACATCTCCTGCAGCACATTACAGAGTACATAGTCATGTCACTGACTGTCCTCAGAGGAGCTCACAATCTAATCCTGCCATAGTCATAGTCTAATGTCCTACCATATTATTATTATGTATTTATATAGCACTGACATCTTCTGCAGCACATTACAGAGTACATAGTCATGTCACTGACTGTCCTCAGAGGAGCTCACAATCTAATCCTGCCATAGTCATAGTCTAATGTCCTACCATATTATTATTATGTATTTATATAGCACTGACATCTTCTGCAGCACATTACAGAGTACATAGTCATGTCACTGACTGTCCTCAGAGGAGCTCACAATCTAATCCTGCCATAGTCATAGTCTAATGTCCTACCATATTATTATTATGTATTTATATAGCACTGACATCTTCTGCAGCACATTACAGAGTACATAGTCATGTCACTGACTGTCCTCAGAGTAGCTCACAATCTAATCCTACCATAGTCATAGTCTAATGTCCTACCATATTATTATTATGTATTTATATAGCACTGACATCTTCTGCAGCACATTACAGAGTACATAGTCATGTCACTGACTGTCCTCAGAGGAGCTCACAATCTAATCCTACCATAGTCATAGTCTAATGTCCTACCATATTATTATTATGTATTTATATAGCACTGACATCTCCTGCAGCACTTTACAGGGTACATAGTCATGTCACTGACTGTCCTCAGAGGAGCTCACAATCTAATCCCACCATAGTCATAGTGTAATGTCCTACCATATTATTATTATGTATTTATATAGCACTGACATCTCCTGCAGCACATTACAGAGTACATAGTCATGTCACTGACTGTCCTCAGAGGAGCTCACACTCTAATCCTACCATAGTCATAGTCTAATGTCCTACCATATTATTATTACATATTTATATAGCACTGGCATCTCCTGCAGCACTGTACAGAGTACATAGTCATGTCACTGACTGTCCTCAGAGGAGCTCACACTCTAATCCTACCATAGTCATAGTCTAATGTCCTGCCATATTATTATTTATATAGAAGCCAGTGACATCTCCTGCAGTATAGCTATGTCATCAGAGATCACAATCTACATAGGTCGTCTGAAAAGTATCAACCATTTTTAATTAATTAATTAATTAAGGAAGATTTTTTTTAATTTTCTGTTTCAACATTTTTATCCCAACATAAAATAATTACAAAAGTGTGCAGGTTAAGGGTCGGTTCACACTTGTTTCAAAACCGTTGTTTTTTTTTTTTTCTTTCCCTGGACCAAAACCGGAGCCACGGATGCCAATGTTAAAAATAGCAGCCGTCTTCACACACTTCAAAAAACGGATCCGTGGGCTCCGTTTTAGAAAACTGAACGGAGAGTCCGGATTTTGCAGATGTTCCCGGAGACAGGATACCCGCGGAGGCAATGAAAGGCAACACAAAAAAAATCTCCCTCTACACAGAGTACTTTGCACACAAAACAGATGCCAAAGCGGATTGCCTACTGCTTGCTCCTCCCACTGCCTGCTCCTTCCACTACTTGCTCCGCCCCCCGCCTGCTCCTCCCCTCAGCGTCATCTCTGCTGACCTCTTTATCCAATAGAAACACACAGGAAGGAAGGACATGTTTCTGACATATGTTTAAACGGACTGGAAACGTATGCTGCAAAAGCGCAACATTTTGAAAAACACTGTACCTTCTGATGATTATTTCTGGCATCAGTAGCAAAATATCAGTAAATGATACCGATATAACTAAACCTAACCATACTGGCCAGAACCCTCTCTCTACCCATGCCTAAACCGAACTTACCCACTTCCTGCCAGTGCTTTATCCTAGACCCCCGTCCTGCCTAACCTAAAAGAGAGCTAAAAAACAATTGAAAAAGAAGTAGGCTGCCTGATCGAGGGTTTGAGGGGGCTGAGCGGATCAGGTAGCCACAAAAAATGCCGCTCTCCTCCGCTCCTGTGGGCCGCAGTGGCCCACTTTCACTTTCATGACCTCTGGGTCACGACGCTGCACTGAGAGACTGTGTGTCTCTCATAGCGTGCAGGGAGGCGGGGGAGCGGCAGAAGGTGTGGCCAGGGAGAGAGAGCTGCCCAATGGCAGCCAAGGAACCCCTGCAGGAACGCCCCTGGTGGGCGTTTTAAACAAGGAATTTCTCTCCCTGTGTTTACCTCCCAGTTAGCTACAAATCTTGTCGCTAAACTCGGGGGACTATAACGCGGTGGGGGCGGGGGGGCAGAGAGTGACGGTTGGGGGACACAGAGATATGTCACTAGGCAGAGGACATGCCTCTTTGTTCCATCTGCCCCCCGAAGATCTATCTCGGGTTTTAAAGGACCACTTCAGCTAGATAATTAAGCCGTTAAAATCTGACAGAACTGACAGGTTTTGGACTAGTCCATCTCCTCATGGGGGATTCTCAGGGTTTTCTTTGTTTTCACAAGCATTTCCTGAACAGCAGTTTAACTGCAAAAATAGATACCAGCCAGCCTCCCTACTCGCTTGCACACTATTTTGTCAGTTAGACTTTGAAACTGCCATTCAGGAAATGCTTTTGAAAACAAAGAAAACCCTGAGAATCCCTCACGAGGGATTGGCCTAGTCCAAAACCTGTCAGTTCTTTCAGATTTTAAAGGGGGACTGAAGTAAGAGGTATACGGAGGCTGCCATATTTATTTCCTTTTAAACAATACCAGTTGCCTGGCAACCCTGCTGGTCTATTTCTCTGCATAGCTCCCAACTGTCCCTCATTTGTAGGGACAGTTCTCTTTGGGAGCCCCATCCCTCTTTCCTCCTCATTTGTCCCTCTTTCAGGACTTTGTCCCTCTTTCTATGTAAATATATCTATTTCTCTACTAAAAAATGTGTTGATTGGCTCTAAACTTTATTCCCATCCTTTATATTGATATATTACTAATTTTAAAATGTTAATTTGAACCAGGATAGAAAGGACCAGTGTGGTTTGAATGATAAAACAACATATTTTTCTTATGAAATCTTTATGGTATGCGTGACTAGGGGTGAGACGGGGCGTGATCTGGGGTGTGGCAGGGGCGTGGCTTAAGTGTCCCTCTTTCTCATCTCAAAAAGTTGGGAGGTATGGGAATTAGACAGGCTAAACTCTCTAAATACATACAGGGTGCATTTCTCTATGGTTTCCTTCTGTCCTGTGCAAGAGTTCAGGTCCACTTTAAAAAATAAATAATTATTATAATGGTAAAGGGGATTTAAACACAGGTTTGCAGTGGGGTTTCACTTTAACTTTCCGCCTTTGACAGATCTTTAAAAGGCAACTCTTTTTTTCCTCCCTGACATTAATCTTGGGGTGGACTTTGAGAGGTGATATTATTGCTGTACAGATCTCGTACCTGCCTAAGCAAACAGCAGCGACACAGCTTTCTCATTGTGTAGCGCAGGAAATATGTCTATAACATGCTGCGACAGCTCTCGCTAATTCTCAGACCCGCGACGTGAGCAAACAGAGCAGCCGATTGGCTGGGGCGGCGGCAGGACCCCGCTCTCGGCCAGTCAGCAGCCACCGCTTAGGCTGGGCCTCAGGAATGTCAAGCTTGCCGTTTCGCTCCTCGCTGTGGCGTTCTTCTCTCCTGTATTATTTGCTTAGAGGGCATGACCACTTTGGGCAAGTCTTCATGTGAGTCAGCTTTTAGCTTATCCATGGGAAAATTCCTCTGTGTTGTCAAGCAGAGTTTGCTCGCGATTTCAAAGGAAGAATCTGAACTTACAGGAAAAAAAAAACTGAAAATGTTTCTACAGTTTACCATACTTGCAGCTACTGTTCCAGAGAACTGAGTACAATAGTGTGAGCTTCCGTCACATCAAGATAGGTTTCATGTTTCTGCTACGAGCTTGCTTGAATCATTTTTTGTTTTATTTTTTTAATTTAATGGTAATTATAGCTAGTGTATTTTCTGGTGTATAAGACGACCCCTCCCCAACTTTTCCAGTTAAAATATAGAGTTTGGGATATACTCGCCGTATAAGACTACCCCTCTTCCAACGCAGAGCAAATAAATTTTTTTAAAAATCATATACTGGTGCTGTACTGTATGTGGTACCCAGTATATAACAGTATATGGGCGATTGACTGGTTAGATTGGTCAACTCTCCCTGACGCCGGCCGCCAATCTTCTTCCTCTCCTCCGAGGCTCTGCTTCCTCCTGGAGAGATCGCCGGCTGTCGTCATGGCGACAGCCGGCAGTTTCACTTTAGAGTTGCAGCGCCACCCGGAGGATGGAGGCATAATGCAGCGCTGGATCCCAGGGAGGTGAGTGATTGCTGGGGCTGTGCAGATCTCCCTGGCAGCATGAGGTTTTCCAGGTTTAAGGGTCTCAAAGGGTGCAAAAAAATTGCACTGCTTTTAGTATCATCATAACGCCAAGGGGGTTAATAAGTGTTTGCTTGTACATGTGCAGTACCGAGCCGCTCATCTTCAGAAGCACTCAGAGACACGAGTGCTTTCCCAAGCCTTCCAAGGATCCCATAAGGCATATTTGGTTATTTGGTTAAATAGCTTCAATGGGGGCAGATGCGTAACTAGAAATCACTCCCCCCCCCCTGCAAAAATTTGGATGGGCCCCTCCCCCCGGCCCGCTCATGGCCTTTTTGGGGGGTTGCAGCATGAGTAGAGAGCATGGCCGGACAGTCTTCCCCCCCCCACCCCACCTTGGCCTCACCCCTCAGCGCTCCCCTGGAGCACCAATCATCAACGGCAGCGGGCAGCAACACATACCTCCATTCACCGCGGAGGTCCGATCTTTAAGTGACTTGCGCTACTTCCTGTTTAAACAGGAAGTAGCGTCAAAAACTTAGAGAGTGGAACCTCAGGCACGTAAAACGCATGGAGGTATGTGTTCCTGCTGCCAGTGACTGATGCTGGAGGGGAGCGCTGAGAGGAGAGCCCGAGGTGAGGGGGGGGGGGGCATTCCCCCTTCCCCGTCGATGTGTGGCCATGCTCTCCCCTCATGCTGCCATCCCTCCTGCCCCCCCCAGAACGGCTCTGAGCAGGCCCCAGTGGGGCACGGGGCCCCCCGCAGGTGCAGGGGCCGCAGCCCCTATTGTTACGCCACTGAATAGGGACAGTCGGTGGACCAAGGAGTAGAAGGGCTGTATGGGATCTAGGGTTCGAGGCAGGGCCTGAATTGGGCACACATTGCTATAGTGTGTGGCCCGCGCTGCCATAATTCGGGTTTCCGGCGATCGCTCAACCCTGAATTAGCAACTCGAAGGGGGAATAGTAATTAACACCACCAGGAATTTCACCGGCAGCTCTCCCTGCTCCAAAGTGACCGGGTGGCAAACTGCCATGTACACTTAGGGCTCTTCCCTTTCCATAGGTGAGTATCCTGAGTATCCTCTGTATAACGCATTTCCACAATCTCTTCATCTGTCCTTAGTTTATAAATCTGCTGGGAGCTTTGATGAGACTTTTACCAAGCCATAATATCTGTAATCAGATCAGGATATTTAGCTTCATGGCCGATTAGCTTATTAAGCTGGAATGAAAATGTTGAGATCTCTTTTATTCTTGTGTCGGCACATTTGAAGCATCGGTTTCTTCTCATTATTTCAGCCGAAAAGGAGAGACCGCACCTTTAAAGTAGACCTGGAAGGCTAAGTTCACACTGAATCCGTCACTATACACGGGCGGCAAATCGCAATGGATTTCAGAACTGGTTGTTAATGCAGTAGTGCGTGGGGCCTACATGCAAGGAGGGTGGTCCGAAAATTGGGAGCCAAAAATAGCCACCAGTAGAATATTGGTAAATTTACCGATATTTAATTACAGCTGAACCTAATCCTATTCTCCACTGATGCCTCCCTAACCATCCCCTCTCTCATGTCTAGCCACACCCCCTGCCAGTGCCTAATACCCTCCCCCACCTCCCCCCTACCCGATGCCTAACCCTCAATGCCCGCCCCTGTCAATGCTTGACCCTAAACACTCTCCCCCCCTCCCGCGCGATGCCTGACCATTACCATCCCCACTGCCAGCAACTAACCCTGACACCCCCCCCCCCCACCCCCCCACCAATGCCTAACGGTGACCGAGTTCCCTCAGCAATGACTAACCTTGACCCTCCCCTTCACCCAACCTTAAAAGCCCCCCACCGATGCCTAATTTTAAACCCCTCCTCCACCCGAAATAGGATAAACATTGGACGTCGCAAAAGTTTGGGCACTGCCAAAGGTGCCAATGGTAATTTCGGTTATAAAAGGAAGCTTGGGCACCAGAGGCCCCTTATAAGATGGTCCAATATGCAAGCTGTGGTTACAAATAGCGGGTGCGAAATAAAATCAGGCGCCTCCGGTGCCAAACTTGTCCCTATAGCTGAAATAACTAAAATAACCACGAGCGGCTTTGGCACTGCCCAAACTTTCCCGGGGCCTCCAGAGGGCAAAACGTGTATGATGTCCAGTATCGCAGAGCTTGGTGCATATAACTATGACGAAACCCGGCACGCCGCGGAGTCTACGTGCCAATGTGAATGCGCCAAATGTGGAATCATTGCAGCACATTGCTATGTGGGTAAAATGAGGTTATACCGAAATCCAATGTGCGTGAGCGTAACCTGAGGCTTTCACACTGAAAACTGGCGGTAGCGTCGCAGTGAGGCGTGCCCACTGTACAGCATCGCACTGCCAAAAACAGGCCTTTAGGGAACACTGCGTTAGTAGATGGTGTTCCCTGTCTGGCATTCGTCCAAGAAGAAAGTGATGTAGTTCTGTGCTAGCGTTACATTTGGCACTTCCGGCGCAGCGTACCGCAACGTGGGAATTATGAACTTCCCCATAGGGTTATATTAGGCTGCGGTAACAGTGCGGCAATTTGCTGCACCACATCAATATGAAAGGGCCCTAGGAGCTTTGTTTACCGGCCAGTTGGAGATCACCAGTGGGGCGCTAAGAGCTACATCCTGGAAATGTCTCGCCAATTGTTCTACGCTTGCTACCGGATCAAAATCAACAAGAAATAAACTTGACTGGCCCAATTTTAAGATGCACAAAAACTGCTCAGACTTTACATTCAATCAGAATTATTTGCATCTCATTGACCATTAAGTTGCCTGAGACGGGGAAAGGGAAGTGTCTGTATTACAAATGTATTCTTACTTACGTAGTGTGCGGTACACAGCCAAGTTATTTATGTAACTCGTGTTGCGCTAATTGCGCAACATGCATTACTTCACTGTCAGAAGCACCACACTGATAAAGTTAATGTCAATAAGGAGAGCTGAACCTTGAGTTATGTCAAATAAGGAGAGCTGAACCATGAGTTATGTCAAATAAGGAGAGTTAAACCTTAAGTTATGTCAAATAAAGAGAGCTAAACCATGAGTTGTGTCAAATAAAGAGAGCTAAACCATGAGTTGTGTCAAGGAGAGCTAAACCATGAGTTATGTCAAATAAGGAGCGCTAAACCATGAGTTATTTCAAATAAGGAGAGCTGAACCATGAGTTATGTCAAATAAAGAGAGCTAAACCATGAGCTATGTCAAATAAGGAGAGCTAAACCATGAGTTTTGTCAAATAAGGAGAGCTAAACCACGAGTTATGTCAAATAAAGAGAGCTAAACCTTGAGTTATGTCAAATAAATAGAGCTAAACCATGAGTTAAATCAAATAAGGAGAGCTAAACCATGAGTTATGTCAAATACAGAGAGCTAAACCAGGAGTTGTGTCAAATAAAGAGAGCTAAACCATGAGTTATGTCAAATAAGGAGAGCTAAACCATGAGGTATGTCAAAAAAGGAGAGCTAAACCATGAGTTATGTCAAATAAGGAGAGCTAAACCACGAGTTATGTCAAATAAAGAGAGCTAAACCTTGAGTTATGTCAAATAAAGAAAGCTAAACCATGAGTTAAATCAAATAAGGAGAGCTGAATCATGAGTTATGTCAAATACAGAGAGCTAAACCATGAGTTGTGTCAAATAAAGAGAGCTAAACCATGAGTTATGTCAAATAAGGAGAGCTAAACCATGAGTTAAATCAAATAAGGAGAGCTAAACCATGAGTTGTGTCAAATACAGAGAGCTAAACCAGGTGTTGTGTCAAATAAAGAGAGCTAAACCATGAGTTATGTCAAATAAGGAGAGCTAAACCATGAGTTGTGTCAAATAAGGAGAGCTAAACCAGGAGTTATGTCAAATAAAGAGAGCTAAACCATAAGCTATGTCAAATAAGGAGAGATAAACCATGGGTTATGTCAAATAAAGAATCAGAATCGGTTTTATTCGCCGAGTGCGCTGTTGGCGCCACCAGAATTGGTTGTGGTACACATGGCAGTGGCGGAGAGCAAAAAGACATAGGACATACATACATAAATACATGCATTTTCAGGTATATCAGCATAGCATTGGTGCAGAGTGCATTGTTACAGACGGGGGCTAGAGTCAGTGTTGGCGACTGGGGAACTGCGTTGTACATGGACCAAGCTTGAGGGGGCCAGGTGGGAGAAGGGTTCGGGGGGAGTGTTCAGGAGTAGGACTGCCTGGGGAAAAAGGTGTTTCTGTGCCTCGTGGTTCTGGAGCGGACTACTCTGAAGTGGTGGCCTGATTGGAGGGGCTCAAAGAAGTGGCTTCCTGGGTGGGAGAGGTCTTGGGAGATCCTGCTGGCTCTTTACATCATTCTGGCAGCGTGGAGAAGATCAAGAGGGGGCAGGGTCGTGCCAATGATCTTTTCCGCAGCGCTAATTACTCTCTGAAGTTTGTACTTGTCTCTAGCGTTGGCCCCGGTATACCAGACAATGATGGAGGAGCAGAGGATGGACTCAACTGTTGCGGAGTAGAAACTGGTGAGCAGAACACGCGGGATACCGAATTTCTTCAGCTGGCGCAGGAAAAATAGCCTCCGCTGGGCATTCTTCTGGATTCTGGTGGTATTTTGCCCCCATCTTAGGTTACTGGTGATGGTGGTGCCCAGGAACCGAACACTTTGGGCCCTGGAGACTTCAGTCTCCTCAATGAGGACTGGTGGGAGGGCGGGAGGGAGTTTTCTGAAGTCTACAATTAGTTCGACAATTGTAGACTTCAGAAAACTCCCTCCTGCTAAACCTTGAGTTATGTCAAATAAAGAGAGCTAAACCATGAGTTAAAGGGAAACTTAAGTCAAACAAAAAAAAAATGAGTTTTACTCACCTAGGGCTTTCAATAGCCCCCTGCAGCTGTCCGGTGCCCTCGCCGTCTCCCTCTGATCCTCCTGGCCCCGCCGGCAGCCACTTCCTGTTTCGGTGACAGGAGCTGACAGGCTGGGGAGGCGAGTGATTCTTCGCGTTTCCAGACACATTAGCACCCTCTATGCTGCTATATGGTATATGATATATGCTATAGCAGCATAGATGGCGCTATTGTGGCCAGGAACGCGAAAAATCACTCGCGTCCCCAGCCTGTCAGCTCCTGTCACTGAAACAGGAAGTGGCTGCCGGCAGGGCCAGGAGGATCGGAGGGAGACGGCGAGGGCACCGGACAGCTGCAGGGGGCTATTGGAAGCCCCAGGTGAGTAAAACTCATTTTTTTTGTTTGACTTAAGTGTCCCTTTAAATCAAATAAGGAGAGCTAAACCATGAGCTATGTCAAATAAGGAAAGCTAAACCAGGAGTTATGTCAAATAAAGAGAGCTAAACCATGAGTTTAGTCAAATAAAGAGAGCTTAACCATGAGTTATGTCAAATAAGGAGAGCTGAACCAGGAGTTATGTCAAATAAGGAGAGCTAAACCATGAGCTATGTCAAATAAAGAGAGCTAAACCATGAGTTATGTCAAATGAGAGCTAAACCATGAGTTATGTCAAATAAGGAGAGCTAAAGCACGAGTTCCCCGAAGAAAAATTTGGTCAGAAAGAGGTCCCCGGGCTGGAAAAGGTTGGGGGCCCCTGCCTTACAGGACTGGGGTTGGGTGTCAGTTTAGCTCCAACCCCTTTCAAAGATCATAAAGGGTGATAAGCATCGGGTCTCCCATGACTCCTCCCACTCCCTTCTTCTTGTTGACCTGCAAGGCAATTTCCTATTGGGATCTTTTTGGGTGGTATAGATGGCCAATAAAATGCTAATTTTTCTGCGTTTGGTTGCAGTTTGTATGCAGACTGAAACCGGACAAATTAAAATGGTCAGCCACAGCTGCATCTGAATTACGGTGACCATACATCCCGCTTTACCCGGGACGCGTCCCGCCTTCGGGGGGCGCTGTCCCAGGCTGCATGAGGTCCCGGGAAACGTCCCGCTTTTAGCAGCGGGACGTCCCGGCCTCGGGACTCTGGCCACCGTACAATGAACTAGCCGCAGCGTCTACTAGACGCTGCGCTAGTTCATTCCCCGCAGCCCCGCTCCAGCCTGCAATGTTCTCCTCCGGCAGGCACAGGCAGAGCAGGGCTACGGGAAGATGGCATCCGGAGGCGGAGCCCTGTATTGGAGACTATTTGTCTCCAGTACAGGGCTCCGCCTCCGGACGCCATCTTCCCGTAGCCCTGCTCTGCCTGTGAGAGGCTGAGCGGGAGATTGAAGATCGTCCAGGCCAGGGGGAGCTGCACACACCAGAGGCTGGCTGCGTGAGGGGACGTCTTCTGCCAGGTGAGTAAATGCTTTTTCTTGCAGGTGAAGTGTTTGCCCACATTTTGTACTGACATATTTGCCCAAATTGTGTTCATTTTGTACTGACATGTTTGCCCGCATTGCGTTTATCTTGTACTGACATGTTTGCCCGCAGTGCGTTTATCTTGTACTGACATGTTTGCCCGCAGTGCGTTTATCTTGTACTGACATGTTTGCCCGCAGTGCGTTTATCTTGTACTGACATGTTTGCCCGCAGTGCGTTTATCTTGTACTGACATGTATGCCCGCAGTGCGTTTATCTTGTACTGACATGTTTGCCCGCAGTGCGTTTATCTTGTACTGACATGTTTGCCCGCAGTGCGTTTATCTTGTACTGACATGTTTGCCCGCAGTGCGTTTATCTTGTACTGACGTTTGCCCGCAGTGCGTTTATCTTGTACTGACATGTTTGCCCGCAGTGCGTTTATCTTGTACTGACATGTTTGCCCGCAGTGCGTTTATCTTGTACTGACATGTTTGCCCGCAGTGCGTTTATCTTGTACTGACATGTTTGCCCGCAGTGCGTTTATCTTGTACTGACATGTTTGCCCGCAGTGCGTTTATCTTGTACTGACATGTTTGCCCGCAGTGCGTTTATCTTGTACTGACATGTTTGCCCGCAGTGCGTTTATCTTGTACTGACATGTTTGCCCGCAGTGCGTTTATCTTGTACTGACATGTTTGCCCGCAGTGCGTTTATCTTGTACTGACATGTTTGCCCGCAGTGCGTTTATCTTGTACTGACATGTTTGCCCGCAGTGCGTTTATCTTGTACTGACATGTTTGCCCGCAGTGCGTTTATCTTGTACTGACATGTTTGCCCGCAGTGCGTTTATCTTGTACTGACATGTTTGCCCGCAGTGCGTTTATTTTGTACTGACATGTTTGCCCCCATTGCGTTTATTTTATGCTGACATGTTGCCCGCAATGCGTTTATTTTGTGCTGAAATGTTGCCCGCAGTGCGTTTATTTTGTGCTGAAATGTTGCCCATTGCGTTTATTTTGTGGTGTCTGGGGTAACTGTTGCTGCATTTATTATTTAATGGTCATAGTTGGCTGTGTTTGCTGCTTTGGGGTTATGGCATACTATTAAATAGCATCACACAGTTTCTGCACACCTATGATGTGAATCCACGTTTTACCACATCACGGCGTAAACACTGCTTTCTTATGCCTCGCTGTTGCATCATTACGTTAGCTCCGCCCATAGAATGTCATGGCCACGCCCATTTTTCGCGCGCGCTGCAGACACCACATTTTTCGCGCCGCATCCCCTGTTTTTCGCCGCAGCCGCCCCCCCCCCCCCCAATTCCCTCCGTCCCAGGTTGAGCCTTCAAAAATCTGGTCACTCTATCTGAATGGTCCATTATCTATCTGCATGCCCCTTTGAAAGCCAGCTGACTGAGCCAGTCGCAGGGCTACTGCACATTCGCAGCCCTGGTCACACGCCTCCCTGATGGTGCTCTCATTCCTGGGAGCGTTTTGTGCATGCGCAGTTGAAATTTTTGTGAACTTTGCAAGCGCAGAATCCTTCCAGTCACAGGACAGGAGTGTGATGCAAGACGCACGCGGCCCAGGACCGCACACGCATCTTTCAGAGCGGCAAGGAATGATGGCGAGCAACCCGAAAGACTGCAGGGGGCTGAGAGAAGCCACAAGTAAGTTAAACTGGGCACCGTTCTTTTGCTTCATCCCAATCAGTAGCTGATACCCTCTTTCCCACGAGAAATCTTTACCTTTTATCAATAGATCATGGTTGTGATGTCATGACCATGGTCCTGACAGTTTGCTGTCTGTGAAGCTTGTTGCATTGTGGGAAATAATAGCTGTTTCCAACTGCCAAGCAACCAGTATCTCCCTCTTTGCACAGAACTCTCAGTAAGAAACATTCCGTACAGATCACCTGGCAGAACTAAAAAGGTCACCACCAGTGATACATTTCAGAATGTAAATCAGGGAGAGGGAAGTATTTTACAATGGGCAAACACTGACTAAATAATATATAAATGAATATTGTAAACAATAAGCAGTTACATTCATTGTGTTATTTTCACTACAGGTCCTCTTTAAACTGTATCTTATCTTGTATGACATTTATAACATGACTGAAGATTTATTTTAACACTGCAGGCTGATAGGTGGAATAGTGAGTAGCTGAACGTAGATCGGGATCCCCCTTTAAGAGCAGGTGTCTTGTTGGGATGTGGAAGGTTCCCATGGTTGCCGCCCGTCCCGCGATCGAGCCTCTGCTTTGCGGCAGAATTCCAGCGCAGATAATAAATGACCCCGAGGTAGAGCCACCGCTTGCTGGCTCTCACAGAAATAGACCATGCTGGAGACAAGTCTGGGATAAGTTCATTCAAGATTACGTTCCACAGCCGCATAGTGTTAGCATACCTAACCAGTCAGTCATGTGAGAAAGTATGTACAGTGCATGTGAGAGCGCTCTGAGCCAGCAATAACTAACTGTAACACATGTAACTCCACTGTACAATCAGCATGTGTTTTCCAGAGCCCCGACCAAGCCACACATTAAAGCTGTTATTAACTCTGAAAGCACGTGTGTTGTTCAGTATTAATAATAAGAATTACTCTTGGCATTGCATTCTCAAAAACTATTGGCATTGTATGTAACAAATTCCATTTTATTGCTGTGTTTACCTGCAGCTGTACACCCATTCCATACAGATTGCAATGGCTGGCTTCCTGATCAGAAAAGGGGATGTGTGTGTGTGTGTGTGTGTGTGTGTGTGTGTGTGTGTGTGTGTGTGGGGGGGGGGGGGGGGGGGGGTAGAAGTTGGTGAAAAGGTACTAGCAAAATTATGCAGAGTACCTGTATATACTCGCATATAAGCCGACCCGTGTATAAGCTGAGGTACCCACTTTTCCCTCAGAAACAGGAAAAAGTGATTGACTTGTGTATAAACCCCCTCCCCAGTATATCTCCCTCCCCAGTATAGCCCCCTCCCCATTAGCCAGATGTGCCCCCAGTACAAGTCAGCCCCCCTCCCCATAGCCAGATGTACCCAAAGGTTGATAGAGCTGTGTATCAAGAAGCCACTAGATGGCGTCATACATATGAGACACAGAGATTGCCACACAGGTAGAATCCTGATCATTGTACCGCTGGCACATTGCTTGCGCGCTCCGCTCCACAAGCCGGGGGACACAGGTAGTCCTGAGCAGTGCACTCTGCACACCATGTTGCAGGGGATGGGGTGCACAGACACAGCAGGGGGAGCCAGTAGACAAGAGCAGGATCACTAGTGCACAATGCTTACACTCCTCTGCCAGTAACAAAACTTGCTCCACCATCCGCTCTGCTCCACTGACTCGCATATAAGCCGAAGGGGTAACTTTTCAGCACATTTTTTATGCTAGAAAATTAGGGTTATACGTAAGTGAGTCATTAACATGAGCCATCACTAGGGGAAGCCGCACGGTATGCAAGATGACTGCAGATCACCGCTGCTGGAGGAAGGTCAGCTGCTCTGCCGCTAACTATTCTTTTACAGGGATAGCGCTGACAAGATGGAGGCGGAGAGGACCAACCAGCGCTGGAATCCATAGGGAGGTGAGTCACTCTGCAGTTATTGTTACTCTGGGGAGCGGAGACATGCGGAGGGCTGGCAGACCACACGGGGGGACAAGGCAGGGAGTCCCCGACGTAGCGGCGGGTCGGCGGTTCGCATCGGCGGGCGTTTTTAAGTCGGGGATTCCCTGCCTCTGGAATATAAGACGCAGGGACTTTTTCTCCCCATTTTTTGGGAAGAAAAAGTGCGTCTTATATTCCGAAAAATACGGTACTCAAAATAATTGTGATAATACTTTTTCACCTGCTTTTTGGTACTTTTTCCATTGCAAAGTGCTAAAAAGTTATCTTAAATCGAAGATGAAAAATTATCTCCTAGGAGAAATCTCAGAGAAAGAGTGAATTGCATCAGGCCCAATGGCCCTTATTCAGTTCACTTTTTATGTCAGGTTTTCTCCTTGGAAATCATTTTTCAAAACTGTTCAGAGCTCTGCAATTGAAAAAGTACCAAAAGTTAGATGAAAAGTACTGTCAGTATTATTTTGAGTATTTTCTTGATTGCTGGTGGCTTAAGGGCATTTTATTCATACGGTGGGAAAATATCACCTAAGAGAAAACGTGGGAGAAAAAGTGAATTGAACAAGGGACAAAAGACTAATTTAGGGTACTGATCTGATGAAGTGGTAATTGTACCACGAAACGCTGACTCAAAATTAGAGGCACATTTTTCAGTTATACGCCATTTTATATAGAGATCAATTATTTAGTCCTTTTTTTGTCGCCTAGTAGAAACTGGTAGAAGGAGTTTCCTGCCAGCCAGTGGATTAGTGCAGGTGTTGTAATTCCTGCTCTGTGAAGCTACTACCGCCCGCAAAATTGGGTATTGTGAGCATTCTGTATTCCAAACTCAAACAGTTTTTTAAACTTTTCTTCTGTAAGCACTAGAGCAAAGTTTATCTCTCACGACAGCTTGATTATAATCTCCAGTGTGTTCCGGCCTCTTCCTAGCAACCAAACTTCTTTAATCTCCATGGATATCTCAGTATTTGGGATGCAGGTTTTCCTCGAATGGTGTTGAAGAATGTTGATGTCAAGCCTTTGATTAGAACATTCCATTATCCTAAGCTCAGAATTCCTTCCACAATGACGGATACAAGGAGGGAGATTTTGTTGTAGGTAAAAGTATGTGTACAGTGTTAAAGAACAAGTGACACCCATGCTAACCTAGATATAAAAAACACATACAGTAAATAAATACTACTTCTACTTACATAACAGATGTATTGTACTGTCCACGTTATGAATCCTGTGAATTTTATAAAGGAAAAGCAGAGAATCCTATACTAGACAGTTTCCATCTTTGTTACCTTTTACCTCCTGACATCATTTCCTCCCTCACTTTTTTCTTCTCTTGCTAATTGTGTATTCATTACCCGCCCTCCTCCCAGAGTCTTCAGAAGATAATGAACTTAAAAGCGGACCTGTAGATACTCAAAAAAAAAAAAGAGTTTCACTTACCTGGGGCTTCTGCCAGCCCCCTGCAGCCGACCTGTGCCCGCAAAGTTACCAAACGATGCTCTGTTCCCCCGCCATGGCTCACTTTTCACTTCTGCTAGTCGATGGCCACTGTGCCTGAGCAGCCATGGCGGCGCGCATCCTCGTACACGCTCCCGGGAGCGCACTGTGCAGGCGCAGCATTGATTTTCTGGCGCAGTTGACGTCAACTTACTGAGTTGGCGGTTACAAAGTCAGCCACGGCGAGGTAACGGAGGATCGTTTGGAAACGGCATGGGCACAAGATGGTTGCAGGGGGCTGATGTGCAAGGCTCTGATTTGCGGAAAATAACTTCCTGTTTTAATCTATACAGGAAACAGAAGCAACACATGATCATGATCAGCCAATTAAAGCCTTACAAATCTATCAGCTGATCAAACCGATGATCGCTTGCATGTCCATGAGTTTTCTACACACAAGTACAGGTGAAACGCATAAAAATTTGAATATTGCACAACAGTTCATTTATTTCAGGAATTCAACTTAAAAAGGGAAACTAATGTATGAAATAGACTTATTACATGCAAAACGAGATATTTCAAGCCTTTCTTTGTTATAATTTTGATGATTATGGCTTACAGCTTATGAGAACCCCAAAATCAGAATCTCAGCCCATTAGAATATTGTGATATGTTCAATATTCTAGGCTCAAAGTGTCAGCCTCTAATCCAGTGTTTCCCAACCTTTTCCGGCCCGGGGAACACTGTCTGACCAAATTTTTCTCCGGGGAACGGCGCGCGCGCGCGGTGGGGGCGATGCGCCCCCCGGTTGTTTGCGCGACCTAGTGGACAGTGCCGCTATGGGGGGGGGGGGGGGGGCTGGGGTGCGGCTGCATAGCTGGCATAGTTGCCCCAGTGTAGGGAGTTTAGTTGCCTCAGTATAGTGCCCCAGTATAGCCAGTATAGTGCCCCAGTATAGTGCCCCAGTATAGCCAGAATAGTGCCCCAGTATAGCCAGTATAGTACCCCAGTATAGCCCCCCAGTATAGCCAGTATAGTGCCCCAGTATAGCCAGTATTGTGCCCCAGTATGACTAGTATAGTGCCCCAGTATAACTAGTATAGTGCCCCAGAATAGTGCCCCAGTATAGCCAGTTTAGTGCCCCAGTATAGTCCCCCAGTATAGCCAGTATAGTGCCCCAGTATAGCCCCCCAGTATAGCTAGTATAGTGCCCCAGTATAGCCAGTATAGTGCCCCAGTATAGCCAGTATAGTACCCCAGTATAGCCCCCCAGTATAGCCAGTATTGTGCCCCAGTATAGCTAGTATAGTGCCCCAGAATAGTGCCCCAGTATAGCCAGTTTAGTGCCCCAGTATAGCCCCCCAGTATAGCTAGTATAGTGCCCCAGTATAGCTAGAATAGTGCCCCAGTATAGCCAGTATAGTGCCCCAGGATAGTGCCCCAGCATAGCCAGTATAGTGCCCCAGTATAGCCAGTATAGTGCCCCAGTATAGTGCCCCAGTATAGTGCCCCAGTATAGCCCCCCAGTATAGCTAGTATAGTTCCCCAGTAAAGCCAGAATAGTGCCCCAGAATAGTGCCCCAGTATAGCCAGTTTAGTGCCCCAGTATAGCCCCCCAGTATAGCTAGTATAGTGCCCCAGTATAGCTAGAATAGTGCCCCAGTATAGCCAGTATAGTGCCCCAGGATAGTGCCCCAGCATAGCCAGTATAGTGCCCCAGTATAGCCAGTATAGTGCCCCAGTATAGTGCCCCAGTATAGCCCCCCAGTATAGCTAGTATAGTGCCCCAGTAAAGCCAGAATAGTGCCCCAGTATAGCCAGTTTAGTGCCCCAGGATAGCCAGTATAGTACCCCAGAATAGTGCCCCAGTATAGCCAGTTTAGTGCCCCAGGATAGCCAGTATAGTACCCCAGAATAGTGCCCCAGTATAGCCAGTTTAGTGCCTCCCGCCCGTCCCCGCGGCCGCCGCTGTTATTACCTTGTTAACAGCGGCCGCTCTCCCCTCTCCGGCGCGTGTATATTCAAGCAGCGTATCTCCGGCTGCTCTGTGTGATGCACTGATGCGGAAGAAAGGAGGGCAGCGGCTTCCTGTAACGGCGATATGTATCGCCGTTACTATGGTAACCGAGCCCTGCCTCCTTCCGCATCAGTGCATCACACAGAGCAGCCGGAGATACGCTGCTAGCATATACATGGTCTGGAGAGGGGAGAGCGGCCGCTGCTAAGGTAATAACAGCGGCGGCCGCAGGGACGGGCGGGAGGGGGGATAAGAGCACGGCACACCAGGCAACGTTCCGCGGCACACTAGTGTGCCGCGGAACAGCGGTTGGGAAACACTGCTCTAATCAGCTAATTACTCCAAAACACCTGCAAAGGGTTCCTATTTCATGTCAGCAGTAAGGGCTGGAACCCACTAGAGCGATTTTTTGAGCGTTTAGGGAGCGGGATAAATCGCTAGCGATTTCCCTAAACGTTCTGCTAACGTAAATGGATGGTGCAAATTCCACAGAAGCGATTGCGATTAGCAAAATCGCAAACGCAGGACATGCATCATTTTGTTAGCGTTTGCGCTTCAATGTAAAGTATATCATCACTGGTGTAATCGCTCATCAAAACCTGCACGGAGCGATTTTGCTAGCGTTTTGAAGTTACTGCACACTGTAACAAAATTAAAATGAATTGAAAGGACCAATCAGACTTTAAAACGCGAATCGCTAATCGCTACACAACCGCTGGCAAATTGATACACTTTTTAAAATCGCTCCCTAAAACGCTCAGGAAATCGCTTACAAACTGCTCATACATCACGCTAGCGATAGCGTTTTGTAGTGGGTTCCAGGCCAGAAGGTCGATAACCACGTGAAGACTGCAGAATATGGATCAGGGAACTTCCGGCAACCAGCGATCCGACGAACGCACGTATAAACGTGGGGACGCAATGGGTGCGACCTGATCCCAGTATTTTTGTGCGGAAGTCTATGGCGATCAGTATGACTATGATTGCGTCTGCCGTAACAGTCGTTTAAAAATGAGTGATCGCCATGGTTGTCTGCGTCAGGCAGCATCGTTGAGGTCTTGTTCACATGATAATTCGCCAGCGCTTTTTCAAGCTGCAATGGGTGCGACCTGATCCCAGTATTTTTGCGCGGAAGTCTATGGCGATCAGTATGACTATGATTGCGTCTGCCGTAACAGTCGTTTAAAAATGAGTGATCGCCATGGTTGTCTGCGTCAGGTAGCATCGTTGAGGCCTTGTTCACATGATAATTCGCCAGCGCTTTTTCAAGCTACTTAAAAATTTGTTTTCATTTTTAAAATCGCCTTTCCCTGCGCTGTATAAAGCATTTTTTTAAGCGCTTTTGCAGAGGGATTTTTTTGGGAAATAAATTCAATCAATTCATGAAAGCGCTTGGGAAATCGCTATACGAATCAAGCGCTTTGCGATTTCCCTATACCTTCCATTGTAGGCAAATCGCCCAGAAAATAGTACAGGCAGCACTTTGCTGAGCGGATCGGAATCGAACCGCTCAGATGTGAACACTCTCATAGGGAATCATTGCACAAGCGCTTTTTGGGCGATTTCTGAAATCGCCATCGCTTTAAAAAAAGCACGAAAACGCCCTAGGCGCGAACAAGCCCTTAAAGTGTAACTGTCGGGCATAAAATCAAAAATCAATTCTTTATTTTTATCTGGTAAACAAGTAGTAAGGATGCTAACCAGGCAATCCAAAAGTTAAAATCTCTATTACTTTTCTTGTTTATAAATGATCATTTTCCAGTTTACCTGACTCTTATTTGGTACGTTGCCGCACAAAGGAAGTTGCAGGGAATGCTGGGTTGTCTTTTTTTGTTTCTTTATTTCCCCTCAGACTTAACTAATGTAAAGAAGCAAAAAAGGACAACCCAGCATGCCCTGCAACTTCCTTTTTGCGGCAACGTACCAAATAAGAGTCAGGTAAACTGGGGAATGACCATTTATAAACAAGAAAACTAATACAGATTTTAACCTTTGGATTGCCTGGTTAGCATCTTTATTACTTGTTTACCAGATAAAAATAAAGAATTGATTTTTGATTTTTTGCCCGACAGTTACACTTTAACAAGGCTTTGTCACAAAAAATCGGCATAAAAATCGTGTCGCGGCTTTAGATGCAATTTTTTTACGGAAACTCCATTCTCTCTAAAATTATAAATTGCACTTTTGCAAATTCTTTCTGAAAAATTATTATTTTCTTTGGATTTATCATTTGCTTATTTTCCAGGTGATAAAACAGAAACAAGTGGCATCTCTCGTCTCATCTTCCCTCATTTCAGGCCATCTATGTTTTATTAATTAAAAGCAAATCCTACAGGATGCAGCCTTTTAAAGGTAAAAAAAAAATGATAGTTTTCATAATTAACAATATTGATGGTGCATTTTAAGCAGAACCAGCGGACCAGCATAGTGGCAGGCTGGACACATATGGACTGAATTTAAATAAGTAACGTTTTTATTTTCGGCCGTAGGCTTGGAGAGACTGGTGAATAATCTATGATCTCATTCATATATTACAGGAATTTCTATTCCTCTGAATGAACAGGGAGTTTTTTTTTAAATGAGCATACAAGAGTCATTAATATTCACGCAATGGTAAAAGTCAAACGTTAATAAAAAATGTTCGAATCTAGCAAATGACATTGGAAGAGTGAGTCATAATTTACCTCAAACACCTGTCGTTATTGTATTTTTAACCACTTGAGTACCGTAGGCTTACACCCCCCTAGTGACCGGGCTATTTTTTACTAATTAGGGCTCTACATCTTTAAGGGCTCGCTGCAGAGCCATACAAGTCAGCACACAAGTGATCCCCCACCCCCCACCGTTTTCTGCCCACCAACAGAGATTTCTGTTGGTGGGCTCTGATCCCTGCCAGCATGTTTGCTTATAAATATATATATATATATATTTTCAATTTGTCCCCCTCCCGTCCTCCCTCCCCCCGCCAGCCATTCACAGCGATTGGCTGTCATGGGCATTAGCCTATGAGAGCCGATCGCTCCTGTGCCTTCCCAGTTTCGCCATCTAACAGTCTCCTATCGGCGATCGCGGCGATTGCTTATCTTTTAGAGCTGAGAAGAAGTTCTGAGTTCAGGTCCACTTTAAAGAGCCGGCTTGAACTGAAGTTATTTCCACCAGCTCTCCCATAACATGGACGACCCAGACTCAGCTACAACTTTTGATCCCTACTTTTGTGCCTTTGTCATACGTCCTATGTTGTTGCTATAGTTCAGGGCTTTTCAACCTGTGGTACACGTACCACCAGTGGTACTTTGCTGTTGGCCAGGTGGTACACACCAGGTTTGCCTGCCCCTTGTCCTGGTTCCATCTTACCTCCACCAAGTTTGACTCCTCCTTTCTCGCTCCCTGCTGTGCTGCCCCTCGGCATACTTCAGACCTCAGATCAGTGGTGAAGAGACAGTGAGGCGAATATTCCACAGAGGCGGCACATAAACAGGAAGTGACATCACTGCTCACTTCCTGTATTTGAAGTATACGCGTCGTTACTGTGCACCTTTCGCCTGGCTGTCTCTTCACTGCGGCCCGGGTTACCGCTGATCTGAGGTCTGAACTATTCTATCCAGCTCTCTGGTGGTTGGGAGAGGCTACCTATATTGAAGAAGAGGTGGGTAGGAGGAATTGGAAGGGCTGCCTATATTGGCAATCTTGTACACATATACTGCGCAAAAATATATAAACAGTGTTTCCAATTGGTGGAGCCAGGGCCGGCCCTAGACTTTTTGCCGCCTGAGGCAAATTTTGAACAAATTGCCAATTCGCCGCCCCCCCGTTGCAGGAAGTGACGTCAGTGGAGCGCACGCTGGAACGAGGAAGAGGTGAGTCCTCCCCGCCCGTGCCTCTTACGAGTAGCGGCTGCTTCTATTTAAGGCTGGAGGGGAGCGCAGATTGGGGGACCCAGGCGAGGGAGGGGAGGGTCTGACCCCCCTCCCCGCCGCTAGGCCCAATACCCCCGTCCTGCCAGCTACCCCTCCAGCTCGGCGGCCGGCTCCCCGCACCCACGGACGGGCGGGTGCCGCCCCTGGAAATTTGCCGCCTGGGGCAAAAGTTTCACCCCGCCTCATGAGCGGGCCGGCCCTGGGTGGAGCTCTCCTTATATACTCACCAACAGTGCTGCTCAAATCCGGATCCGGGAGACATCCAGATAGTTCTATCCGGATATCTCCCAGTTACCTGTGCGGGGTGGGCGGGGGGGGGGTCAATCTTATCTGTCTGACGTCTTCTTCGGTCCGTCCCTCGGCTCCTCCCACGGTGCAGTCCAAGTGGCGGTCACGTGATTACAAACACTTCATCCGGGTTGAAGGAGGAAGTGTTTGTAATCATGTGACGCGCGTGGAGCGCATCGTGGGAGGTGCCGAGGGGCGGACGAAGAAGACGTCAGACAGATAAGATTGACCCCCCCCACCCCGCCCACAATCTGCCTACAGATTGCCAGTAATGGAAATCTGTAGGCTAGCAATCTAATTGTAATCATTTTCCCCTTCTATTCCCCTCCCATATACCCCCCCCCCCCCCCTCTTCCTTTCAAAGTGTACCTGTGAGAAAAAAGTGCCATGAGGGGTACTTCCCTTGGGAGGGGGAAGCCTCCAAATCCTAAAGAGGCTTCCCGTTCAGGTGATCAGGGTGGTACAATTAGTGAAAAGATTGAAAAGCTCTGCTATAGTTTTAGGATTGTTAGGCCCATATATACAGTACATCTCCGGCTGCACAGACCGGATGATCAGCAGAAGTTATGCAGAAGTCTGAGCAGGAGAAGCCGGTTCCCAGGAGCGTAACTAATCCGGATCCGGGAGACATCCAGATAGTTCTATCCGGATATCTCCCAGTTACCTGTGCGGGGTGGGCGGGGGGGGGGTCAATCTTATCTGTCTGACGTCTTCTTCGGTCCGTCCCTCGGCTCCTCCCACGGTGCAGTCCAAGTGGCGGTCACGTGATTACAAACACTTCCTCCATCCGGGTTGAAGGAGGAAGTGTTTGTAATCATGTGATCAGGGTGGTACAATTAGTGAAAAGATTGAAAAGCTCTGCTATAGTTTTAGGATTGTTAGGCCCATATATACAGTACATCTCCGGCTGCACAGACCGGATGATCAGCAGAAGTTATGCAGAAGTCTGAGCAGGAGAAGCCGGTTCCCAGGAGCGTAACTTTGTTCTCAAGCCAAGCGTGAAGCAGAAGAAAGGGAGGTTAAGAGCGGAAATTATCACCACTGAACCTGAATGGTCGCACCAATCAATAAACACAGAAGTGCAGTAAAAATGTCATCCATCAGACATACCTCCATTCATTCAGAAAGTTCTCATACTCCGCATACCACAGAGGCATGAGCGAGGAAAGGCCTAGGCACATGTGAGTTCCCTGGCCAGCAGAGGGCTTCCTATTGTCAATGCCAGCTGCACAGGTAACATTATACGCCTGCATCTCTCTACTAAAGGGAACCTGTATCTTCCGAATCCATGACCTCATGTGACATATTGTTATGCTCACAGAGGATACTGTTGACTTTGCCACTGAGGTGAGAACTTCCCAAAGCACAGAGTCTAAGTGACTACGGGTCTTCACCAAACGGCCCACGGGGGTCGAAGGACTTGGCTGCCTAGTGCCCACCAGGTTGCGCCTCAGGTTGTTCTAACAGTGGCTCGGAGAACAGATAACACTGCGTTATGGAGTTCAAGGAATAGCGTGGTAAAGATTCAACAAACAAGAGGCTCTATTCGTGTTTCTACCGAGCTACTGTTTTTTGTCCCCTATTCTATTTCCTGATGAAGCGGGCTGTGCCTGCGAAACGTGTTGCATTTCTTGGGGTACTCTTAATAAATTAAGTTGTTTGATTCAGACAGTTGTTCGTGTCTGCTTTCCGGAGGTAAGTCCACCACTGCCTCCCTAGCAATTTTAAAGTTTTTATCACTTTATCCTGTTGGCGCCTCTGTTCTATACATGGCCAGATTTCAGGCAAGGCCACATAGGCCTAGGGCACCAGGAAAGCAAGGGGCAGGCTGAGGGCAGCAGGGTGGTAATAGCAGTTAGCCTGCCGAACATTCATCCTACTACACAGAGTTTGCACATAGCGGTGGGTGACTACTAACAGCCGGATCTGGCACTTGGGGGAGGAAGGGGCAGCGAACAGACGCAGCGATCTCTGAGCTGCCTGTCACTCACCAAATATGCTGCCCACCAAGAAGCGTACAATATAATCTTTGCCATCATGTCACTAACTGTCCTCAGAGGAGCCTACAATCTAATCTCTGCCGTTTTGGGGTCGGATGGGGGGGGGGGGGGGTTGGATGCTGCTGGTCGAGGGCAGCTGGTGAAGCCACGGGCCTTGGGCAGTAGAAAATACAAATCCGGCCTTGGTTCTATAGCACATCAACAAACAAGAGAGTAGTCAAACAATCCGGAGTCAGGGCAGGCAGAGTTCAATCATAAACAAAGACAGGCCATGGGTCGAGGCAGGCAGAGTTCAGTCACATTGGCAATAGGTCAGGGCAGGCGGAGAGCAGACGTAGTCAGGAAACAGGCCAAGGTCAATTAACAGGAATCAATCAGAGTGAAAGCGGGCAGAGTCACAGGAACAACTGCTGGCAAGCTGTAAGAACAGACAGCACTGATGTGCTAAACCAGCATGTTTAAATAGGCAGCTTGGCGCCACACTAGTCTGGGGACGCGCACGTACAAACGTCCACATAGGCTCAATTGTGCGCGGACACGTATGCGCGTAACCCTGTGCGCGTCACGCCATGAAACAAACAAACATGTCGGCCTCTCCTGCGCACATACGTGCGACCAGGAGCCTGCAGAGGACGACCATGCAGCGGGGACCGGTGAGTATGACACATATCCACAGTCATTCCCTAAAGTTAGTCATACTTGTATTCAGTTCTGGTACAACTAATTCTTGTAGATTTATTGTAGATTTGCTGGCGTGTCGGGATCATTATTCTGTTGCCCGTCCCAATTATAGGCAAGTTTTAGCTGTCTCACAGATGACCCTTACAGATGACCCTAGAATACTTAGGTATTCAGAGGAGTTTGTGGGTGACTCAGTGACTTGAAGGTGCCTACACTGCCCAGGTCCTGTGGCTGCAAAACAAGCACAAATCATTACCCCTCCACCGCCATGCTTCACAGTTGGTTATTAGGTATTCCATCTGACATGTCGTGTTTGGTTTTCACCAGATGTGAAGCTGTGCATAGTGAAACATATTCCCTTTGGTCTCGTCTTGTTGAACCATAAGAAAGAAGACTTCTGAGAGGCATACATGAAAATTTTAATGCAGGGTGAAGGTGAAAAATGTCTCACCCTGCTGTTGCAAGTTTCCCAGCAGCGTTAATTACTATTCTCCCTCCATGGGGCCGTACAGTGGGGGTAAGATGCAATTCAGCTTCCAGCTATTGCTGTTTTTATCATAATTTGGGCTGCATCTTTTGCCAGTGCCCAAGTTACTCACTGAGCACCGCTATATCCGTAATGCACATTACGGCCTATGAGGTCTCATTCTGAGAGTCCCTTGGACTGCAAAAAGATACAATCAGTCAATCCTTAAAGTGGGTCCGAGATGAAAACTTTTGCTCATTGCATAATTGTGTTCCTTTCATATAGTTTATAGGGCATTCCTCAACTTTAGATAAAGATATAAACCTTAGATAAGATATATAGACAAGTTACTTGTTATAGTTAGTTTTTCATCTCGGATCCGCTTTAAAGAAATTAACCCTTACTGCTCAAATGGAAGGAGCAATGCTAAAGCCACTGGCGTAACAATAGGGGAAGCAGCCCCTGCCCCGCGGGGCCCGCTCATGGTCGTTTGGGGGGGGAGGGGGCAGGAGGGGTCACAGCATGAGGGGAGAGGGTTGAAACAGGAAGTAATGTGAAAGTAATGTGAAACCCTTGCAGATCGGTGACCTCCGGTGGTGAATGGAGGTAATTATAGCTGCTGCCACCGCTGCTGACACTTACATAGATGCAGGAGGGGAGCGCAGAGGGGAGAGCCCGAGGTGAGGGAGAGGGGACCGTCCCCCCTCCCCACCGACGTGCTACCAAGCTCTCCCCTCATGCTACGACCCCTCCTGCCCCCCTAAAACGGCCATGAGCTGGCCGTTCAAATTCTTGCAGGGGTGCCTGGGGACTTCTAGTTACGCCCCTGGCTGAAGCTGAAATACTTTGGGTACATAGGACCATGCAACTAGTGTTTTCTCCTAAAGGAAGCCATACACTGGTCGATAGCCACCACATCGCCAACATATAGATCCCCCATTATAGGCAGAGTGGTGTGGTTGGAGTGTGTGTGTGTGTGGGAGGGGGGGGGGGGTTCAGACTTATACTCGAGTCACCTCTCCTGAGTACACCGCCATATGAAGAGCGGAGGCGGCTGTCCCCCTGAGTGCCTTGCCGGCATGTACAGAGTGAGTAGCCCCCATTATAGGCAGAGTGGTGTGGTTGGAGTGTGTTTGTGTGGGGGGGGGGTCAGACTTATACTCGAGTCACCTCTCCCGAGTACACCGCCATATGAAAAGCGGAGGCGGCTGTACCCCTGAGTGCGATGTGGGCATGTACAGTCAGAGTGAGTGGCCTCCGTTATAGGCAGAGTGGTGTGGTTGGAGTGTGTGCCCCCCCACCTCACCCCCGCCACATGCGGGTATGCAGATTTGTGAAACTGGTGTTGCTGCACAATCTGGTTTTGGCTCCATCCCATTGGAGGAGGAATGTTACAGTAGGAATCGGGGATGGGCAGAAATGCCAATTGCAATTTCCACCACCTATTACCAATTCCGTGATATTCCGATTTCTGGGAAATCTTTTTTTTTTTTGGCCATTTTTTGCATTCTCTGATTGACCAAACACTTCCAAACTGACTCTGTGTTCTCTGATCAGTCCAATGCTTCCGAGCTCTGTTATTGGGCTAAAATTACCGGGTTGTGGTAATGCAGTATTTCTGCAGAACTCCGATTTCCGAGTTCAGATTTCCGAGGAGAATTTTTTGGGTCATTTTTTGTATTCTCTGATTGGCCAAATACTCCCGAGTTGACTTGGCCTTTTCTGATTGGTCCAATGCCACCGAGTGCTGAAATTACCGAGTTGCAGATTCCCAAAACTCTGATTTCCGATCGGAAATGCGGGAATTTTATTTCATCAGAATGAGCATCTCTTGTAGGAATAACGTGAATAAGATTGTGTGGCCCAAAGCTGGAGGAACGTCAATCGCAGACTGTGTCACATCCTGGTGGAATAAGCAGCACAACATATGGTTTGTATTGGCTGCCTGGCCCGGGATTGCCACAGGTAGGCCCGGAGTAGACTGCAGCTCCTCACAGAGATGTTGTGCGGCGGGAGAGCAGCGCGGTACACATGGTACCTGTTAGCCTGTGCATGTGTGGCGTGTGGAGGGGGGGAGCGCAGCGACGGCGCTCGCCTTCAATGGGGCGAACACACTGTTTGAATTTACCTCAATGAAATTTTACTAGCCAGCGGAATTCTTACAACAAACTGGAAATGATTTAGCGTTTTTGATTAAAGACTATGTCATTGGAATGCCATTTTACTATCGTATTAAAAAAAGAAGGGGGGGGGGGGGAGGTCCATATTTCCACAGCCTCGGGCATCGAGGTGGTAATTATACTTAAAGCCTCAAACAAAACCTAATTTGTTCCGAAGGCATTGGAGAAATGGAGGGAAAAGCAAAGGCTTGTGGGGATTTTTTTTTAAGAGCCCGGTGTTTACAGAGGTCAAACATGGCCCCCGTCGCCGTGGTGAACGAAGGAGGCTCCGGCACGTTCTGATGTATCCCAGATACGGGTCTGCGACAGGTGACATGTGATCAGAGAACTTAAGTGGATAATAACTTATGTTATTGGGTATTGTATTCGGGGGGGACCTCGGTGTGTGAATACTAGCAATGCAAAACAGGTGCTGCAAACGCCATGAGTCCACCGATATATCCCAACGATAGACTGAAAATTCTACATTCCAGGTCTTAAAGTAGCAGGGACAGGTATACTCTCTCAGGAAAAGAAAACACATATGTTAATAGATAAATACTTGATCTACTTACATAACACATGTATTGTACTGTCCACGTTTTGATTTTAGTGAATTTTATGTAGTAAATAAAGAGAAAACTGTTCCAGGCATATTCCATCTTTACTGCCGATGACTGAATCCAATCCTGATGTCATTTTCTCCCTTACTCTTTTTTTCCCTCTGTATTTAAAGAGACTCCGTAACAAAAATTGCATCCTGTTTTTTATCATCCTACAAGTTCCAAAAGCTATTCTAATGTGTTCTGGCTAACTGAAGCACTTTCTACTATGACAGTCTCTGTAATAAATCAATGTATCTTTCCCCTGTCAGACTTGTCAGCCTGTGTCTGGAAGGCTGCCAAGTTCTTCAGTGTTGTGGTTCTGCTATGAACTCACTCTTCCTGGCCCCTCTATGCACACTGCCTGTGTGTTATTTAGATAAGAGAGAAGAGAGAAGCTGCTCTAATCAGCTGGATAAATCGTCCTCTGAGCTGGCTGGGCTTTCACATACTGAGGAATTACAAACAAGGGTAAAGCTGTTTGCAGGAAGAAAAGAGCAGCCTGAAACTTCAGTGCATGGGGGAAAGAAACACACAAATGATCTCTTGAGATTCAAAAGGAATGCTGTATACAGCCTGCTTATGTATGGATGTATTTTCTATGTGTGGACATACTGTACATCAACCTACTTCCTGTTTTGGTGGCCATTTTGTTTGTTTACAAACAAACTTTTTTAAAACTGTTTTTAACCACTTTTAATGCGGCGGGGAGCGGCGAAATTGTGACAGAGGGTAATAGGAGATGTCCCCTAACGCACTGGTATGTTTACTTTTGAGCGATTTTAACAATACAGATGCTCTTTAAAACTGCACTGTCATATCTAGCTTGCATTGTAAACACATGTCAGCAGAACATAGATTTTATTTCAGCAGCTTCTGCAGAGGGGTGAGGTGTATTTCCTTTCTCAGCCTCCCGTCACACTGAACTGCCCTCAGCCAATCAGTGAGGAGCAGGAATGTGGGAGGGGAGATAACAAGCTAACAAGCTTCCCTCTCCCCGGCAATGTACCAGAAAGGAGGCGGGCTGACTGAGATAAGATTCATTACAGCAGAGACATTTATGATTATATTGGAATGCTTGCAATGCAGGGTTAGGATGTAGACTATATAATAAACACAGAGCAGTGGGTAATTAGAATTTTATTTTATGGCTGACAATCCTGCTTTAAAGTACACCAGAAGTGATAAATGTACTGGGAGACCAGGTATATCTTCTACTGGCTTTAGAACACTCATTAAACATCTATTCTGAAGAGATGCACCTGACAGGACTAAAGATGTCGCTACCTGATAAATTTCAGAATTTCAAGAGGAACTCCAGTAAAAATAACGTAATTCAAAAAAGTGCTTAATTTTTACAATAATTATGTATAAATGATTTAGTCAGTGTTTGCTCATTGTAAAATCTTTCCTCTTCCTGATTTACATTCTGACATTTATCACATGGTGACATTATTACTGCTGGCAGTTGATGTCACTGGAAAGAGATGCTGCTTGCTTTTTTGGCAGTTGGAAAAAGCTGTTATTTCCCATAATGTAACAAGGCTCCCAGGACCATGGTCATGACATCACACTGTGGGAGGGGTTTCACCACAATATCAGCCATACAGAGCCCCCTGATGGATCTATTCGAGAAAAGGTAAACATTTCTCATGGGAATCCTTGGTTACAGCTCCTCTTTAAAGGACCACTATCGCAAAAAAAGTAGGCAGTTAGAATCTGACAGAACTGACAGGTTTTGGACCAGTCCATCTCCTCATGGGGATTCACAGGTTTTTTTTTTTTTTCAACAGCAATTCCTGAACAGCAGTTGCAAAGTCTAACTGACAGAACAGTGTGCAAGTCAGGAGGGAGGCTGGCTGGCATCTTACTATGTTGGCAGTTCAACTGCTGTTCAGGAAATGCTGTTGAAAACAAAGAAAAATCTGAGAATCCCCCATGAGAAGCTGGACTGGCCCAAAACCTGTCGGTTCTGTCTACTTTTTTTTCAATAGTGGTCCTTCAAATCGGGGAGAGCAGAGATTTTACAACGGGCAAACACGGACTAAAAAAAGCTATAAATGAATATTGTAAATAAACAGTAAGTCATTTTATTCTTGATGATATTTTCACTGCAGCTCCTCTTTATGGAGTATTTCACTTCAGAACGCTGTGCGTTTGGACGGTGGCCGCTGACATGTGCCGCCTCCGCTGGTGCCGCAGACACATGTAAATTCATCGTTCGGAGATCACTGATCTCCAGTCAAGCATGGTCATACACGGAGCCTCCCTATAAAGGGATATGAATTCCGGAGCCGGATGTTTCCGTGGCGACAGTCGCCAGGATTCGGAGGCCTTTGTGCCGAGGTGGAGCTGCTGAGGGGACGCACTGAATTTCTAACAGGTGCACAACGCACGGAAAAAGCTCACGTCTGGATCCTAAAGGGGTTTCACTTAAAGAGGAACTCCAGTGAAAATAATGTAATAAAAAAAGTGCTTCATTTTTACAATAATTATGTATAAATGATTTAGTCAGTGTTTGCCCATTGTAAAATCTTTTAAATCCCTGATTTACATTCCGACATGTATTACATGGTGACATTTTTACTGCTGGCAGGTGATGTAGCTGCTGCATGCTTTTTTTTTGGTAGTTGGAAACAGCTGTAAACAGCTATTTCCCACAATGCAGCAAGGTTCCCAGACAGGAAACTGCCAAGAGTACGTACTCAGAATTTCTTTGTGGGAGGGGTTTCACCACAATATCAGCCATACAACGCCCCCTGATGGTCTGTTTGTGAAAAGGAATGGATTTCTCATATAAAAGGGAGTATCAGCTACTGATTGGGATAAAGTTCAATTCTTGGTCGGAGTTTATCCTTAAAGGAGAACTCTGCGTCTCCAAATCATCAGCTGAATCAGTTTGCAGGCTGTCCCTACACTCATCCTACCATTTGTCCTGTTATACTTACATTGTGTTAGTGGTAACTAGGGATGGTGGGAAATGCCAAATTGTGCCGATTGCCGCTACCGATTCCGCTTTCCGCTACCGATTTCCACATTCCGATGCGTATTTCCGCTGAAATTTCTGCCGGCTTTAACATCGATTTTCTCAAAAACTACGTCTTTTTGAAAAAAAAAATGTTTTCCTCTTGTTCCCACACTTCTGATTAACATACCCTGAAACTTTGGTGTTTCTAGGACTTACGGGGGTTTTGTTATTAACCGCTAAAGTCGGCAGATTTTTACTGTAATGTAAAATGCAGAAAATCCGCATTACTGATATGCGGTAATTTTAAGCCAATCAGAAGACTCAGAATGAATAAACCAATCAGAGAATGGGGATTTAGGTGGAAATTTCTGCATTCTCTGACTGGCTTATTCATTCTGAGTCTTCTGATTTGCCTTTCATGATGGAAGCAGGCAGGAGGAGCTTAAAAAGAAAAAAACTGGAAAACTACACCACAAAAACAAACATTTCTATTACATCAGGCGCCATACAAATGGGTATATTCACTATCCGTCGATCCATCTGCAAACATGTGCAGGCAGCATGTGTAAAATCTAACGCCTGCCTCCACCTCCCCGTCGCAGGTTTACTTTAAGTAGCGGGAGCGAGGACACGGCAACGCAAGCGCAGTGGTTTTCAGACTTTAAACTCTGAAATTCCAGAAGTGAACCGGAGGCGGAGCCGGAGCATTGGTGAGTGGCTGCACGGGCACAGGATGTCTGCGGGGGACCATTAGAAGCCCCGGGTAAATTCAACTCCTTTTCCCCCGACCCCCCTACAGTGTCCCTTTAACCCCTTTAAAATTACACTGGGGAGTGTATTGCAAGGGTAAATGCTTTATTACACATAGAGCAGGGTCAGGGAGATAGGATTGTGTTTAGCTGTACCTGCAGTACAGGCAGCAGAGAGTTAAGTAGTAGAATCTGACAGAACCAACGGGTTTTGGACTAGCCCATCTCCTCATTGGGGATTCTCAGAGTTTTCTTTATTTTCAAAAGCACTTAGTGAATGGCAGTTGCTCCGTCCAACTGCTAAAAAAAATTTGCAGTGAGCAGTGAGACTGGCCAGCATTTCTGTATAAATCTTTTTCAGGGAGTGTCTTTATAAAGAATAAAGGCCATGCTGAGAATCCCCCTGCAGAGATGGACTAGCCCAAAACCTGCCGGTTCTGTCACATTTCTGCTATCTACTGCAAGTGACATCGACACAGGAGAAATGTAATTTATGGCTCATTTTACTCTGGAAGAAACACACTTATTTGTATGTGATTACATGTATTTTACATTTTAGGATGTTCGCGGCAGTGGTCCTTTATGCACACTTACTATCCTATGCATTAAAAAAAATGGAGGCTGAACTTGGGGGTTTAGAGAGAACCCATAACCAAGGAATAAACTTCATACCCCCTTTCCCATGAGAAATATTTTCCTTTTCTCAAACGGATCATCAGGGGGCTCTGTATGGCTGATATTGTGGTGAAACCCCTCCCACAGTGTGATGTCATGACCATGGTGCTGACATCACACTGTGGGGGCCTTGTTGCATTGTGGGAAATAACAACTGTTTCCAACTGCCAAAAATGCATCGTCTCCTTCCACAGACATCATGTCAGCAGTAAAGATGTCGCCATGTGATATAGGTCAGAATGTAAATCATAGAGAGGAAAGCTTTAACAATGGACAAACACTGACTACATCATTTATACATAATTATTTTAAAAATGAACCACTTCGCATCCAGACCTTTTTTCCCACTTATGGACCAGAGCAGTTTTGACAGTTTATCTATGTCCTTATTTAATCAGAAATAACTTTATCCCTACTTAGGACACAGAAATGAAAAATATATTGTTTTTTTCAAGACAAACTAGGCTTTCATTGTATGCCATTTTTCCCTCGAACAATTTTGTTTTCTATGAATTTAATGGGAAAACAAAGAAAAAAATAGAAAAAACATTTATTTCTCAGTTTTACCAATTCCAGTTTAAAAATAAAAAAGTGCTACTGTAGCTAAAAACCACTAATTTTGTTTGGCAATTCTTACTGCTTATCACAAAACTTAGATTATGTTCCGGTCACAATTTATGATGAAGATATTTTATTCTGAAATAATGCAACAGAGTGTATTTTTCACTATGAAATGAGAAAATAAAAGTATTTTTAATAGTAAAAATCAATCTCATTAGCTCAGGAAACATATATTCCCTTTCACCAATTAGTGCTGCTTCAGATAGTGCCAGAAATGTGCACAGGAGCAAGCCCAACCCTGCACAGCACTGCTTCTGCTACAAGACGTATATCTACTGACTCGTGGCTTAGATGAAGTCACAGAGGACGTATATCTACTGACTTGTGGCTTAGATGAAGTCACAGAGGACGTTTATCTACTGACTTGTGGATAAAGTGGTTAAGCACTTTTTTTTATTAAATTATTTTCCCTGGAGTTCCTCTTTAAATATAGCAAGTAACTCATTGTTTGTCCTTTGTAGCTTTATGTACTTCCTCTCTTTTTTTGATTCAACAAAACCGATCCAGTTTTTTGGTTGCTTGAGGGCTGTTTTGCATATAACGCGTTATGTCACTGTGCGGTACTCTCCTCCGCCGCAAGGGCAATGAAAGCCTATGGACTCTTTCATACTCACACAATGCGTCATAGTCAAATCACTGCAATCCCGTTGCAAAGTCATCCTTGCATTACCGCGTGATCTATGCCTACCACATGGATTATGCAGTCATGTAATTGTACGGCGAGGCAATAAGTGTAAACAACGGAGTGCGCCGATGCGACATGGGAATCCAGTCAGGAATCCCGGCGACGTATTCCCTGTCCAGGAGAAAGTGCGTCACTGAACAGGGGCGAGGTAAAAATTTGATTGGTTCATTTTCAAGCTGCATACATTTGCATACAAAATGTGCATAATCTTGCATCAACTCAAAATCCCTAGCGGTCAGTGTCAAATTCACATGTACACAGCAAGGGGAGGGGCCGTGACCACGTTGTGTCCTTTAGCTGCAGAGTGGAGAGAGGGGTCAGGGGTGTCTATGCTGGCTGTTCTGTATGGCTGAACCATCTCCATCGCTATTCTCTGAACGGACAGAATTACACTTCCTTTGGCAGGTGAAACGCTTCGCTATTGGCCTGACGTTGGGTGTTTTGTACCGCACACGGCACAATTACCACACCTGTTGTGTAGGTGGCCTGTATTCAATCCCCTAAAATTACAATTAAAGAAAGTTATATTATGGAAAGAACTCCGAAACCTCCCATGATGCCATTTTCAGCCCCTCGTATGCACCTTCTGTGGGACCCATAGCGGCTGGCACCGAGCTTAAAAAACACACACTTTGTCCAAGTTTCGGGTTTCACGGCCTGCAATGACATCACTTGTTCCAAACACAGCGCACTTAAGTCAGCAGTCACCCCGCACATAGCATGCTTTGTCCAATCCTGCTACGCTACACGGTTTTTTTATTGAGCACGGCGGGTCGGTCTTGATTTTGCCTGATGTAGACTTGACGGGCATTTTTTGTTAATTTTACATAATTATATTTTGGTCTGTAACCTGAGTTGGTAACTGTAAGAATGTCGCCCATTCAGGGGTTTTGTTTTTTATTTTCTGTTTAGGGTAAACTCCCAGGAATGATTACTCAGCCAAACAAAAACATACGCATAAAAGCCTGCGTAAAAAGAAGGGCTCGGAAAATAACGTATGCTTTATTGGTCATTGAAAAGTAATGTCTGACGACAGATATTACAACCACTTCAAAACAAGTACGGTTCAAAGCCATGTATATCATTAGATATTAATTCTACAAACGTACGGTAGATCGAATAATATTGTAATAGCCAGAATGTTCTCTCCCAGTAAATAGGGTATGCCAACTCCCCCCAAGATAGTAATTTATTGAAGCCCTCCCTCTGCCAAGTTCTACGTTGGCTGCCTATTATCCGAAGGTTCCACTTCAATCTCCTCACTCTATCATACAAAGCTGTACGAAAATTGTCACCTCCTTTCATTTCCTTATTAATCTCCAGATACCATCCCACACGGAACCTTTGTTCCTCTCAGGGGAACCTCCTGCCCTCTCGCTTAGTCACCTCCCCTCACTCCCGCTTCCAGGACTTCTCACGAGCATCACCTCTTCTTTGGAACACTCTTCCCCAGCCAGTCCACCGAAGCACCGAGCCTCGAAATCTTCAAATGTTCTCTCAAAACACAGGTGTTTAGACAAGCCTATGATTTGCTATAGATAGCACTGGAGGTCACTGCCTCATCTGCAAAACTCTGTTTCTCCTTCCCTGATGTATACTATCCCCAGTATCCCCCTGCTCCTGGCCATGGGGGCGCAATCCAGGGGTGCACACATCCACTTAGTTCCTAGCCCAGGCATGGGCAAACTTGGCCCTCCAGCTGTTAAGGAACTACAAGTCCCACAATGCATTGCAGGAGTCTGTCAGCCACAGTCATGACTCATAAAGGCAAATGCATTGTGGGACTTGTAGTTTCGTAACAGCTGGAGGGCCGAGTTTGCCCATGCCTGTCCTAACTGGTTCAGTTGGGGACTGTAACGGGGGACTAAGAGGGGATGTGTGTACCTCCAGTATAAAAGTCAGGGCCTGTCATGTCAGGCTCCTCCTTAGCTCCCCCCCCGCCCCGCCCCTCGGAATTGTAGCCCTGCTGAGGTTGTTTTTTTCCTAACCTCTGCTGCAGGTCTGGCCACCACCATCTGCGTTGCGGCAACAGCCTTCGGAAACATGGCTGCAACTGCTTTGCCAAAAAGCGGGCTGGGGGGGCGGAACATCACCTTACAGCTCATTGGGTAAGTAATTCAAGCTGAGGAAACAGCCCCCCCCCCTCCCCAATCCTGCATCCTTAGGACCACAGGCTGTCGTCATGACAGTCTCTGTCTTTTATAGCGGAGGTACTCTTTAAAGTGTAGCTGAGATGAACAAATAGAAAAAAATTATACATTCCCGGGGTTTCCTCCAGCCCCCCTCAGGCTAACTGGTCCCTCGCTGTCCTCCTCCTCTGAATAGATCCTCCGGTAGATGCTCTGTTATCTTCCCTATTTGGGTGTACTGTGCATGCGCGGTTTGGCAGGTGCGCCCCGTCGTGCTCCATTTTCCGGGAGAGTTCTGCACCTGCGCAGGGGGAGTGCTACGTGGAAGCGCACAGCAGGAATGTGCCTGCATGGCGAAAATAACGGAACATCCACTGGAGGATCTAAGCGGCGGAGGAGGACAGCGATGGACCGGTTAGCCTAAAGGGAGCTGGAGGAAACCCCAGGTATGTATCATTTTTTTATTTTTGTTCATCTCAGGTACTCTTTTGCAGGGCTGTATTGGGGTTCAGGGGGCGTATCAGGTGGTTTTGGTGACGTGCGGAGCACCTGACTTGGGTCCCCCTATAGCATTAATGCTATAATCCGTGGCCTGCATATAGGTAATTTGGGGTTCCGGCATTTGCTGATCCCCGAATAACTGCTCCCTCCAAGTTGCTATGACAGGAGGGGGAATAGTATTTAATCCCGCCGGGAATTTGTGCGGCAGCAGAGGCGTAGCTATGGGGGGGGCGCGGTGGAACACATGTCCCTGGGTGCAGCACTGTAAGGGGGCGCAGAGCATGGCCACTGCACCCCCACGTGCATGAGAGGCGGCTCACTAGCTGCCTGAAGTGCTCCTCTCCCTCCCTCTGCAGAGGAGTGAAGAAGTGATAACAGCAGCAGAACAAAGGGGGGGGGGGGGGGGCATCTAGCTAACTATAGGGGGTACATCTGGTTATCTAAATGAATGGAAGGGAGGCACATCTGGCTATCTAAACAGCATTTGTACATTTGGCTCCACCTATGACCATGACCACACTCTGAAGCGTGGCCATGCCCAATTTGTCCAGTTGCGCAAAAACTGTCCTTGTCCCTGGGCGCTAAAAAAACCTAGCTATGCAGTTGTCATCGTTCGACTCACCTTTTGCCTTACTCAGCGGCAGTGTACATAAACTTACGCTCAGGGGGACCCAATTTTAAAGTTTGTCCATTTTATCTAGAACGCCCTGCTGCTGTAAACTGGCCCTCCATCTACTGCAACAAGAGATAAACGTATCTAAAGTTCCCACAAAAATAAAACTTTATGAAACTTCTTTGTGTCTTCTGAGTGTTTTCACCCTCGCTGAGGCGCACGGCCGGGATACATTGCTTGCGAGCCGTTATTTATTTTTTCTGGTGTCAGCGCTTCACACGCTGTGTACCTGGCACACACTTGCGCTGCTGTCTGGCATCGGACGCTCCTCCGAGGACGACCCCTGCCCATGTGGCCAGCTCGCAGCCGGGAGATGAGCAGAAGACAGGCCCATTGATGGACTCCATGCTATAGAGACAAGCTGGCTCATAGCGTTTCTGTTTGTTTGATGTGTCGCCCAACACGTTTTCCGAAAAAAAATAAATCTGCTCTATTTCCATTTGGTAAGCTGCCCAGCGGTCGCCCGTGGTGGCGGAGGGCGGACGAATAATAAACAGCGTGCCAGGAATGTTTACAGGTACGGCGCTTGGTATGTTGTGTACACTTCAAGCAGGAGGGCCGCTCTACTCCGAGGATGGGGATAATGGGATTTAATCGGAAGATTCACTGACTGAAACCGGCAACAAACACACACCAGTACTTTTTTTTTTTGTAATTTAATGTTTTGAAAAGTCATCTTTTCATTTAGCTTTGCAGCCGGCTGTGACTTTTTAAAACTGGCTGACTGAAAACGGAATCATATGGAATCACATGGAACACTTTGCAGAGTACGAACTGCCCAGACACCCCCAAGCAAGGCTGCTGTATTCCTTTTCCTCCATGAGGCCAACTTTCTTGAGATTTCCCTTTAATGTACACTCTCCTTTCATACAAGTACATCGGGAGACATGGCAGCGCTTTCAAAATGAGGTTATACCTGAATGATCTATCTGCATGGATGTGCAGAGCTCCAGGAACTGGACAATATTACACACCTAGCACTCACTACAGGCAAAAGGGGAGTGTACGCTTCAGTAAATAATGTGTGCACAGACTGTTACCTAATAGACTTCCCCACGGCGATGACGGACTCTCTTGGGGAAGGCCCTAACACTAGTCTAGCAATAAAAACATAATAGTCCTCGTGCTGCTAATCATAAATGGTATACACATTTCATCAATCAGACAAACAGACAAATGATAGCGCTCAAGGCTGCATCTGAAATGAAAACCAACAGAGGCAATGCAGAGCCCCACTGAGGCTAAATACATGCCTTAAATGCAAAACAGATTGCCTCTGTTGGTTTTTATTTCAGGTGCAGCCTTGAGCGCTATCATTTGTCCGTCTGTCTCCTTTCATACATACCATCCATCCCTTGCCTGTACTCTTGACTGTCTCCCATTTCATGACCAGCGAACCCCTTTTTTCACACTGAGCCGCCCTTTGGCCTGTAGCAACCCTAGGCCATGGCCTATATGGCCTTTACACTACTCCATCTCTGTTCTCAAGTGTGGGTGGGAGGAGCATTAAGCTGCACTGGCCTGATCACTGTCTCCAGATATCCCAGCTAGGGGGTCCAGTTTAGCTTTTTGATACTGGGGAGGAGGAGGGTGGCAGTCCGCTATCTCTACTTATGTCTCCTAATGCAATTATCCTTTAGACCTGTAACTTGGCTTAATATAACAATAAAAGCATGGTTAAAGTGGACCTGAAATCAGAACTTCTTCTCAGCTCTAAAAGATAAGCAACAGCATAACAACCTTTACAGAAAAAAACATTTTTGTGGGGTTAAAGCTGATCGAAATCCTGTAATAAATCTGCAGCGTGTCTACTTCCTGCTTTCATGGAAGCAGACATAAGTTTAACATCCTGTGTTTTACAAATTAGCTGCTCTGTAGAGGCAGCCAGCTGACACAGCTGAGAGATCAAATGACAAGTTGTGATTAGTCACACATGAGTGGGAACGAGGCGGGCTAAACTCTCTAAATACATACAGGGTGCATTTTCCTTTGGTCCTGTGCGAGAGTTCAGGTCCACCTTAAAGGGGAACTGAAGAGAGGTGTATATGGAGGCTGTCATGTTTATTTCCTTTTAGACAATACCAGTTGCCTGGCAGCCCTGCTGATCCTCTGCCTCTAATACTATTAGCCATAGCCCCTGAACAAGCATGCAGCAGATCAGGTGTTTCAGTGGTTCAGACTTATAAGTCTGATCTGACAAGACTAGCTGCATGCTTGTTTCTGGTGTTATTCAGATACTACTGCAGAGAAATAGACCAGCAGGGCTGCCAGGCAACTGGTATTGATTAAAAGGAAATAAACATGACAGCCTCCATATACCTCTCTCTTCAGTTCCCCTTTAATGGAGTTTTTTGGTCATACTTGTGAAGGCAGCTTGTTTGTACCCACACAGCACTATACTGGAATGCTATTTAAGGTAAGTCTTTGTAAATACGGGAGTGCGGAGGGCTTATCCGATATGGCCCCGTGCCACCTCCTGTTTAGCGCGGGGGAAACCGCTGCCAAGTCTGGAATTAATTTGACCCGTTAGGTGACTGTTACTTTTCCTTTCAGAAATTGTGATGGCAAATCAGGGACATCTGGAGGTAATATTGCAAATCAAAAAAGAACTTAATGCCTATCCAAACCCCCCATAAAAGGTAAATCTCAATTTAAAGTGTGCCCCCGCTGTTTAATAGTCCGAGGCGGTTTACAGCGAGCGCTTCGAACAATGCGCTCATTCAGCCTCCTCGCTCCCCTCTCCAAACGTTTGTAGATTGATTATCGGAATGGTATCACTCGTAAAGGTCGAGAACGGGGCTGTGAAACACAGGCTGAAGCGAAAGCCTTAAAGCAAACCTGAACTGAAAAGGAAAAGTTAGAATAAACACACACGTGTTATACTTACCTCCCGTGTAGTCTACTCATCAGTCTCTTTCTCCTCTCCTGCATCCTGTTTGTCCACTGTGGTCAATGGAATTCTCTGTTCTCCATTTTAGGAATGGTGATGACCCTGTAACAGCTTCCGGGTCAGCACACTGTTAAACTGTAATATCGTAATAGGGGAAACATGGATATTACCTTGCACATCAGTTGCCTCCAGTAACTGATATATAACTGACAGTTACAGACTACCCAGCAAGCTCATAGTGAACAAGGATTCTTAGGAGTGTGTAAGGGGCTACAAAGGCCTTGCAGCGCTGGGTCCCCGGTTCGAATCCCAGCCAGGTCAACATCTGCAAGGAGTTTGCATGTTCTCCCCGTGTCTGCGTGGGTTTCCTCCGGGCACTCCAATTTCCTCCCACATCCCAAAAACATACAGATAAGTTAATTCGCTTCCCCCTAAAAAAAAAAAAAAAAAAATTGGCCCTAGACTACGATACATACACTACACAATACATACATAGACATAGGACTCTGGTAGGGATCAGATTGTGAGCTCCTCAGTTGGACAGTTAGTGACAAGACAATATACTCTGTACAGCGCTGCGGAAGATGTCGGCGCAATATAAATACTAAATAATAATAATAATAAAGTGCTTTGTGCGAAATTTAGCGTGAAAATGGTTATCGCACGCAAAAATTCGTGTTCGCGCGATAACGCAAATTTTTCTTGCGTTAACGTTCCGCGTTCGCACGATAACGCAAATTTTTGTGCGTTAACGTTCTGTGTTCGTGCAATACATTTGCGTTATTGCGCAAACCTTAGCACGCGAAAATTTGCGTTATCGCACGAACAGGAATTTTTGCACGCGATAACCGTTTTTCACACGCTAAAACGCTCGCAAAGCACTTTTTCACAGCCGTAATAACAGTTATCACAGTTTTGTGAATCAAGCACATGATGTCTCCCAGCGCATCACTGCTGATTGCTGAATATGCAAATGATCCTTTTTCAAATACCTTCTGTTTTAAGTAGGCAAACTTTTGAGGGCTTTGAGTAAGAGGTCTTTTTGGTCCTTTGTAGCCCCTTACACACTCCTGGGAGTTCTGGTTCACCATGAGCTTGCTGAGTAGTCTGTAGTGTAGTGTTTCAAGTCCTGCTCCATACAGCCTCATTAATCCATGCCATGCACTGATGAAGATCAACCAATCCGAAACAGTCTGTATGCATGTTGGAATATTGTGGCTCTGTACGATTAGCAAGCTGACACATCATTGCATTCCAGCGGATCTGGAGGTGTGGCTAGGTTAAACAGACAACAAAGGATGATTTGCATATTTAGCAGTGATGCATTGTGGGAGACATCATATGTTCACTCCATCCTGAATTATCGCAAATACCTTCTGTTTTAAAAAGGCAAACATTTGTTTTACATAACTGACAGCAACTGATCTACAACTGATATATTTCAGTTCTCACAAAATCTTGTCAGAACTGGAAGGGGAATATTGTTAGAAGAAAATGGTGAGTTTCTGAGAGGAACTAACGGTGAGGTGAGTACCGTATTTTTCGGACTATAGAACACTCCTCCTGACCATAGGACAAACACCAGGAGAAAAAATACATACTAAACATGGTGCATCCATGGTGAAAGGGCATCTTGTGGATTATGCCCCCTTGTACCTTTTTGTGTCCCCATGTGTCCTCCGTTTGTCCCCCTGTGTCCTCCTCTGCATGGGCACAGTACATGGAGTCCCCGACATTGGGGCAGGTAGGAGGTTTGTATTGGCAGCATTCACAAGTCAGGAACTCCCTGCGTTTGGACTATAAGACGCAGTGACTTTCCCCCCACCACACACACACGTACACACACACACACACACACACACACACACACACACACACACACACACACACACACACACACACGTACACACACACGTACACACACACACACACACACACACACACACACACACACACACACACACACACACACGTACACACACACACACACACACACACACACACACACACACACACGTACACACACACACACACACGTACACACACACACACACACACACACACACACACGTACACACGTACACACACACGTACACACACACACACACACACACGTACACACACACGTACACACACACACACACACACACACGTACACACGTACACACGTACACACACACGTACACACACACGTACACACACACACACACACACACACACGTACACACACACACACACACACACACGTACACACACACACACACGTACACACGTACACACACACGTACACACACACACACACACACACACGTACACACACACACACACACACACACACACACACACACACACACGTACACACGTACACACGTACACACACACGTATACACACACACACACACACACACACACACGTACACACACACACACACACACACACACACACACGTACACACACACGTACACACACACACACACACACACACACGTACACACACACGTACACACACACGTACACACACACACGTACACACAGACACACACACGTACACACAGACACACACACACACACACACACACACACACACACACACACGTACACACACACACACACACACACACACACACACACACACGTACACACACACACGTACACACACGCACACACGTACACGCATACACACACACACATGTACACACACACACACGTACACACACACACACACACGTACACACACACACACACACACACACACACACACACATGTACACACACACACACACGTACACACACACACACACACACACACACGTACACACACACACACACACGTACACACACACGTACACACACACACACACGTACACACACACACACACACACACACGTACACACACACACACACACACACATGTACACACACACGTACACACACACACACACACACACACACACGTACACACACACGTACACACACACGTACACACACACACACACGTACACACACACGTACACACACACACACACACACACACACGTACACACACACACACGTACACACACACACGTACACACACACACACACACACACACACACACACACGTACACACACACACGTACACACACACACACACGTACACACACACGTACACACACACACACGTACACACACACACACGTACACACACACACGTACACACACACACGTACACACACACACACACACACACACACACGTACACACACACGTACACACACACGTACACACACACGTACACACACACACACAGACACACACACGTACACACACACACACGTACACACACACACACACGTACACACACACGTACACACACACACACACACACGTACACACACACGTACACACACACACACAGACACACACACGTACACACACACACACACACACACGTACACACACACGTACACACACACGTACACACACACACAGACACACACACGTACACACACACACACGTACACACACACACACACACACAGACACACACACACACACACACACACAGACACACACTTTTCAGTGAGAAAAAGTGAGTCTTATGCCTCTTTCACAGTGGGAAGTTGCAGTCGCACAACGTGCCCCTAACGCAGTGCATGTAGGTAATGAAATTGGACGTTATTTTGCACTGCGTTATGTGTCTCTTGGTGCGCCGTGTTCGTCGCATACTGATGGAATGAAAATGACGCATGCGTTACATTTAAAAAAAAAAAACCCGTACTGAGCATGTGCAACACACATAACGCAGCAAATGTATTGGTAAACGCACAGCATGCTGCACTTTCTAAATATTGCTACGGGTTACACACAACGCAACGTGTGCACTGTGAATGTCGCACAGACTTTGTATTGCTGTGCGTTAGTCTGCGTTATAAATTTTTATAACGTGCGACTTTAACGTCCCACTGTGAAAGAGGCCTTATGGTCCGAAACATACCGTATGTAATATCCATTTGCAGGTGCATCTTGTGTTTATTTTAAATAATTTTACTTAGTTCAGGTTCACTTTAACGTAAACGCTGTTTAGTTTTTTTTTTCTTTTTTTTACGGCCTTGATAACTTCCTAAGGGTGGTGCTTCTTTGTGGGGTTCAGCCCTTCAGGGCAAACAATCTCGGTGGTTATTGTGGACGTGAGGAGGACGAGGGTGTCAACGGAAGTGGTCCTAATTATTGTGGCCGATAACGAGGACAAGGTGCAGGGCAAACAAATTCTCTTATCAGCCGATAAGGGGAAACGTGATATCTCTCAGCACATGGCGGTGATAAAACCGCCTTCATAGCTGCACTAAAGTCTGGAGTCAGCGGGCTGTTTGCAAAGTTTTGGCAGCAGATGACAGGAATACACACCTAGTTTCATTCTCAGTGATAGGAAAGGCTGTATTACTTAGAGAAGAACACCGACAAGTCAGGTCAGCCAGAAAAAAGGAGAACAAAAATGTTTTCATTTTCTTTTTAAATTTAGGTTCTTATTGCCCTAAATGGCCCCAGACACCTATTCTACAAACTGCGATTTCTGGCAAAGGACGGAAATCTGGGCGCACGGTGGCACTCGAAATTTACCTCCTTTGCAAATTGCGGCTTTTAAAATGGCAGAATTATGCGGCAAAGAAGGTACATTTCTGACGGCCCGAAGGTGCCTGATTAGCGGCAGACAAAGTAAATGTTGCCACTACTTTGCCACTAACTTGATCTTCTTTGCCGCATATCAAGACTTTGCGGTGGGGGGGGTGTTAAGATTTAGGATGCGGGGTACGGTTGGGTGCCACGAGGGGGGGGGGGGTAGGATTAGACAGCACCAGGGGGGTTTAAGTTTAGGCACCACCAGGGGAGGTCTTAGGGTTTGGCACTACCGGGGGGGTCTTATGGCTAGACAGCGGGGGGGAGGGTCTTAGGGTTAGGCACCACCAGGGAAGGTTTTAGGGTTAGGCACCACCAGGGGAGGTCTTGGGGTTTGGCACTACCGGGGGGTCTTATGGTTAGACAGTGTGGGGCGGGGTCTTGGGGTTAGGCACCACCAGGGAAGGTTTTATGGTTAGGCTTTACCAGGGGTAGGGTTTGGCACTACGGGGGGGGGGGGGGGGTTAGGATTAGGCACCACCAGGGGTAGTATTAGGGTTAGGCAACATCAGGGGGGGGGTCTTAGGGTTGAGCACCACCAGGGGGGTCTTAGGGTTAGGCACCACTAGAGTAGTCTTTGAGTTAGGCACTACCAGGGGGGATCATAGGGTTAGGCGACTCACTTCCATTTAAACAATGCAAATTGCGTGGATGCTCCGCTAATCCTCTGCCTCTAATATTAGCCATAGACCCGGAACAAGTATGCAGCAGATCAGGCGTTACTGACTGAAGTGTGGCTGTGGCTGGATTAGCTGCATGCTTGTTTCAGGTGCGTGATTCAGGCGTGAGATTCAGATACTACTGCAGCCAAAGAGATCAGCAGGACAGCCAGGCAACCGGTATTGGTTAACAGGAAATAAATATGGCAGCCTCCATACCTCTCTCACTTCAAGTGTGCTTTAACTAAGCTGACACCTGAATAAGCGATCAAGCGTTGTCTCGTCTCTGTATAATATATTCCTTACAACACAGACACGGAGGACCGATCTGCATTTTTCCCAGCTGAAGGGACAATAAAGCATATGAACATTCTTGCCTTATCAGCACAGAAATACATTTTCTCTCCTAATCACAGATAAGCATAAAAGAGTCATAGCCACAACGCAAGCTGACCTTTCTATAAAAAACCCCATGTGAATATCTCAGGCAAGTATGCCGGCACAGGTTCCCATACCTTGACATAACCTGGAATGTTTAACATAGCATTTGCATGAGTCCGCAGCTGAATGCACGCTATTGTGAACGCTTATCAATCATTTCATAGGTGCTTGTCTGAAATACGTCGGCTGCAGCAGTGTTCCTCTCATTATGATGACCGAGCAGACGTCAGTTCCACTGGTGACGGCGACTTCTTTGTAGGTGCAAAGAAAACATAACCCAACAAATGATGTACTTACTGAATGACAGCGTGGGAACTCTGGGAGTTCCCAGAATCCCCTGCTCTACTCCCTTGCATTGGTTCCCAACGTTTGTTATGCACTGAATGATGACATTTCAAGGGTCGGCAAACATTACAGTATAGGATACAAGAAATGGCAATATTGTCACATTGTTAAAGAGGCCCTGTAGTGACACATACAGTAATTTTCCTGGTTTTAGCACCACCAAAACTCCCTGTATCAGAGCCAGATTTGGACATTTTGCCGCCTTAAAGGGCTCATTCCCATATAGCATGCTTTCATCCGCGCTTATGGAAATGCGATCACCGGGATAGCAGACAGTGCATAGCCTGCACTATCTTATGTTTCCATACATGCGCTGTTATTCACCACTGAATCACAGCGCATGGTTGCCTGCATTTTGGGGCGATTGTGCTCGTGATCCCATTCAGTATAATACACAGAGTAGGGACAGCAAGAGCCAAACATAGTGTAGTATGCATTGGTAGTTAAAATTAAGTATGTTAAGAGTAATAAGCTATACTAAAAAAAATGGTTTACCATCCAGACAACCACTGTACAGGCAGGTGGGGAGATTAGACCTGACCCCACTCAGGATTAAGAAGTCTCTCACTGTAGATGAGGAAAAAGGGGGCTCAACCCTTCACCCAGGGTGGACTTAATATAGCGTAGTATGGATACAGAGGAGCCAAAAGGATAAAAGTATCTAAAAAGTTTGAAACATCAGGAGGCAGTGGTGGACTTACCTCCTCCAAGCAGACACAAAAATTGCCAATGTGTTTGTAAAAAACAACAAATTTATTTACATACTCCGGGGGACAATGCAATGCATTTCGCAGGTTTGATCCCGCTTCATCAGGAAATCACAACAGAGCAATAGCATATGTGGTCAGTAGAAGAGCCAGGCACCTGGCTGACCACATATGCTATTGCTCCGATGTTTTTGCCTGATGAAGCGGGATCAAACCTGCGAAATGCATTGCATTGTCCCCCGGATTATGTAAATAAAACTTGTTGTATTTGACAAACGCATTTTGTGTCTGCTTGGAGGAGGTAAGTCCACCACTTCCTCCTCATGTGTTAAACTTTTTTAATTCTTTTATCCTTTTGGCGCCTCTGTATCCATACTAAGCCATTAAGTATAATGAATGGGATTGCAAGCTCCGCCCCCCGGGTCCCTGGTCCTGTGCTCCCCCCATTCTGTTCTGTGCTTGGGGGTAGCACAGGACCAGCGCTCCACTGATCTCCCCTGTGGAAGCAGGGCAGCCACGGACTAAGATTTCGACTGCTGCAATTTACATGTTTGGCAGTTTAACTGCCTTAGTGTGTCAGCCTGCTGCCCGCCCCTTGCTTTCTGGTGCCCTAGGCCATGGCCTTTTGTAGCCTTGCCTCAAATCCGGCCATGATTGCTGTAAATTGGTATGTACTGTAGTTCCGCCCTCCCTAGGTTGATTATTATGTGTAATTATCCCATTATGGGAGACCAGATATATTTTCTACTGGCTTTAGAACTGTCAGTAAATGAACATTCCACAGAGGTGCACCTGCCAGTACTTAAGATTTCGCCACCTGTGAGAAATTTCAGAATGTACAGTATGTACATTATAAGCTGTTACTCTGTGCCTGTACTGATGGTAAACTAGCTGCAGTGTGTGCTGATCTCTGCTTTGACTCTGTGCCTGTACTGATAGTAAATCATAACATAAATAGAAAATATGCAGGAAGCATGATGTGTGTAGTGGATCGGTTTTACTTGCTTGGGGCGGCTGCCAGCCCCCTCCAGCCATCCCGCGCCCTCGCAGTTACTCACGGAGCCTCTGGTCCCCCGCCGCCAGCTAGTTTCATTTTCGCTGACAGGCCTGGCCACACGTATCGTTCTTTGTGTTCCCGTCCACAATGGCATCCTGCACAGGCGCAAGACTCTATTGCAGATGGGAACACAAAGAAGGATACACGTGGCCAGGCCTGCGCAGACGCAGTAAGCCCGCCAACTGCCTGACAGGGCCTGTCAGCGAAAACGAAACTAGCTGGCGGTGAGGGACCGGAGGCTCCGTGAGTGACTGCGATGGGCACGGGACGGCTGCAGGGGGCTAGCAGAAGCCCCAGGTGAGTAAAACCTGTTTTTTTGCGTGCCTTGTGCTACCAGCAGGTGGTGGAGACAGACTGACAATCAGAGGACACACTTTACAGCTCTGAGCCTTCCTGACCTGTCAAAGCAGGTGACAAGAAAACTGGGGCATAAAGCAGAGCTGTTGCCCAGCTCAGCCAATCAGAATACTTGCTTTGTTTAAAGGGAATCTGAAGTGAGAGGGATGTGGAGGCTTACGTATTTATGTACTTTTAACTTGTTTTCTGCATGACTCTAATTGAAATCTAAGCCCTGTTTGTAGGCTGTTATTCCTGCCAGGGCGTAGAATTCACTCACCGCCGCTGGGCGTTCGCGTCGCTCCCGACGATCTCGTCACTTTCTCCACGCCGCAGCTCACTTGCCTGCCGTCTCTATGACAGCAGAGTCCTGTGAGCCGGTCAGGAGACGATTTCATTGTCTCCTGACCCTGTCATCAATGTTATCCAATCTCATTGGCTTACATTGATCACAGGTTTCAGGAGCAAATGAAATCGCTCATTACCAGCTCACAGACTGAGGTGACGGGTGGGCGGCGAATTATGTCAGCGACTCGTCGGTATGCGCCGGTTTTTTATACCAGAGGTCTCTGGTCCTTAAAGTGTATCAGAGACGGAGCCACGTGGATAAAATATACATACCTGGGGCTGGAGCAAGCCCCCTCCGGCCTGATCGCTTTCACCCTGTCCTCTTATGACTGCCTGCTTGCCCGCTACTGGCCCCAGAAAATCCATCAGTCGGGTCTCCCCTGTCTCACTCCTATCTCTGGGAGCGTTCTGCTCCTGTGCAGGCTCAGAGTGCTCCCAGTGACGTGAACGTGGCGGAGCGCCTGCGTGGCCTGCCCGTGCATGCGCAGTTGGCCCCGGACCGGAGGACTTTCCGGGGCCAATTGAGGTAGAATGTCAAGTCAAAAGAGGACACCATGGGAGCGATCAGGCTGGAGGAAACCCCAGGTATGTATATTTTATCCATGTGGCCCCTTCGCAGGGTCACTTTAAGGGGACCAGAGACCCCTGGTGCTGAAGGGGTTAAACAATACAAATGACCTGGCAGCCCTGCTGATCCTCTGCCTCTAACGCTTTGATCCATAAACCCTGAACAAGCATGCAGAACAGGTGTTTCTGACAAAATCGAATATGATTAGCCGCATGCTTGTTCCTGGTGTCTGATTCAGACACCACTGCAGCCAAGAAGATCAGCAGGGCAGCCAGGCAACTGGCATTGTTTTAAAGGAAATATGGCCACCTCTGTATCCCTCTCACTTCAGGTGTCCTTTAAAGAAAACCTGTAAGAAATTGTCTAAGAGAATATTGGGAGCAACAACACCGTGAAGTCCAAAGAACACACCAGACAGGTCAGGGATCAAGTTATTGAGAAATTTAAAGCAGGCTTAGGCTACAAAAAGATTTCCAAAGCCTTGAACATCCCACGGAGCACTGTTCAAGCGATCATTCAGAAATGGAAGGAGTATGGCACAACTGTAAACCTACCAAGACAAGACCATCCACCTAAATTCACAGGCCGAACAAGGAGAGCGCTGATTAGAAATGCAGTCAAGAGGCCCATGGTGACTCTGGACGAGCTGCAGAGATCTACAGCTCAGGTGGGAGACTCTGTCCATAGGACAACTATTAGTCATGCACTGCACAAAGTTGGCCTTTATGGAGTGGCAAGAAGAAAGGCATTGTTAACAGAAAGCATAAGAAGTCCCGTTTGCAGTTTGCCACAAGCCATGTGGGGGACACGGCAACCATGTGGAAGAAGGTGCTCTGGTCAGATGAGACCAAAATGGAACTTTTTGGACAAAATGCAAAACGCTATGTGTGGCAGAAAACTAACACTGCACATCACTCTGAACACACCATCCCCACTGTCAAATATGGTGGTGGCAGCATCATGCTCGGGGGGTGCATCTCTTCAGCAGAGACAGGGAAGCTGGTCAGAGTTGATGGGAAGATGGATGGAGCCAAATACAGGGCAAACTTGGAAGAAAACCTCTTGGAGACTGCAAATGACTGGGGCGGAGGTTCACCTTCCAGCAGGACAATGACCCTAAACATAAAGCCAGGGCAACAATGGAATGGTTTAAAACAAAACATATCGGGGATTGATTCACAAAGCGGTGCTAACTGTTAGCACGCCTGTGAAAACCCCCTTAGCACGTCTAAACAAGCTTTTCGCGCATACAACTTTACGCGCGCAAAACTTTATGCACGTAAAACTTTACGCGTGTACTGCACAGAGCACAGGGCGCACCGCGCGAAATGCCCATTAAAGCCTATGGGACTTACCGCGCGTAAAACTTTGCGCGCGTAAAACTTTACGCGCGCAAAGTTAGCGCACGATCTGATTGAGAAATCCGGTGCTAACCTACTTAGCACCCTGGTTAGCGCGTCTAAAGACTTTAGACTTGCTAAGTAGGTTAGCACCGCTTTGTGAATCAAGTCCATCTATGTGTTAGAATGGCCCAGTCAAAGTCCAGATCTAAATCCAATCGAGAATCTGTGGCAAGATCTGAAAACTGCTGTTCACAAACGCTGTCCATGTAATCTGACTGAGCTGGAGCTGTTTTGCAAAGAAGAATGGGCAAGGATTTCAGTCTCTAGATGTGCAAAGCTGGTAGAGACATACCCTAAAAGACTGGCAGCTGTAATTGCAGCAAAAGGTGGTTCTACAAAGTATTGACTCGGGGCTGCATAATTACGCACACCCCACTTTGCAGTTATTTATTTGTAAATAATGTTTGGAATAATGTATGATTTTCGTTCCACTTCTCACATGTACACCACTTTGTATTGGTCTTTCACGTGGAATTCCAAAAAAATTGATCCATGTTTGTGGCAGTAATGTGACAAAATGTGGAAAATTTCAAGGGGGCCGAATACCTTTGCAACCCACTGTAAATATGGCAGCCTCCATATCCCTCTAACTTCAGTTGTCCTTTAACTCATCTCTACTGACCAGTGTTGGCTGACAAGATTTTTTTTACTGACAAAACACCCTGCGCCGCGCGGCGCGCCGAAAATGGGCGTGGCCATGCAACAGAATGTGGGCGTGGTCATGGGTGGGGCCAAATATACATGATTTTAATATTGCTGTGAAAGATCTGCCAGGGAAGTTTGAGCTCTGCCATAGTGTTTCCCCCCCCCCCTTCCCCCAAAATACATGTAATCTTACAACATTTCACCAAAAATCCACGTAATCTGGCAGAGGTTCTTCCAAAATACATTTAATCTGACAGCAGTGGTTCCCCAAAAATAGGTAGCCCCAGGTCTATAGGTGTCCCCAGAATAGGTGGCCAGGGGTATAGATGTCCCCAGAACAGGTAGCCAGGGGTATATGTGCCCAGTATATGTAGGCAGGGGTACAGGGCCGGTTCTAGACTGGCACATATGAGGGTACAGTCAAATGGGTAGGGGGCAACATGTTCGAAAAAATTTGTGGCGACTAAAGTTAGTATGGCAAGTAAATGCACATAATGAGAGACAGCGTTTCACCAGTAAATGCACGTAATGACAGACAGCTTTTCACCAGTAAATGCACATAAGAGACCGCCTTTCACCAGTAAATGCACGTAATGACAGACAACTTTTCACCAGTAAATGCACATAAGAGACCGCCTTTCACCAGTAAATGCACGTAATGAGAGACAGCTTTTCACCAGTAAATGCACGTAATGAGAGACAGCTTATCACCAGTAAATGCACGTAACGAGAGCTAGCTTTTCCCCAGTAAATGAACATAAGAGACAGCTTTTCACCAGTAAATGCACATAATAAGAGACAGCTTTGCACCAGTAAATGCACATAATAAGAGACAGCTTTGCACCAGTAAATGCGCATAATAAGAGACAGCTTTTCACCAGTAAATGCACATAATGGCAAACAGCCAGTGTCCTCAGTATATGTAGCCAGCAGATATATGTGCCCAGTATATGTAGCCAGAGGTATATGTCCCCAGTATAGGTAGGCAGGGTTATGTGTGCCCAGTAGATGTAGCCAGGGGGTATATGTGCCCAGTAGATGTATCCAGGGTTATATGTGCCCAGTAGATGTAGCCAGAGGTATATGTGCCCAGTAGATGTAGCCAGGATTATATGTGCCCAGTAGATGTAGCCAGGGGGTATATGTGCCCAGTAGATGTATCCAGGGTTATATGTGCCCAGTAGATGTAGCCAGAGGTATATGTGCCCAGTAGATGTAGCCAGGGTTATATGTGCCCAGTAGATGTAGCCAGAGGTATATGTGCCCAGTAGATGTAGCCAGATGTATATGTGCCCAGTAGATGTAGCCAGGGTTATATGTGCCCAGTAGATGTAGCCAGGTGTATATGTGCCCAGTAGATGTAGCCAGATGTATATGTGACCAGTAGATGTAGCCAGAGGTATATGTGCCCAGTAGATGTAGCCAGGGTTATATGTGCCCAGTAGATGTAGCCAGGGTTATATGTGCCCAGTAGATGTAGCCAGGTGTATATGTGCCCAGTAGATGTAGCCAGATGTATATGTCCCCAGTAGATGTAGCCAGGGTTATATGTGCCCAGTAGATGTAGCCAGATGTATATGTGCCCAGTAGATGTAGCCAGAGGTATATGTGCCCAGTAGATGTAGCCAGATGTATATGTGCCCAGTAGATGTAGCCAGGGGGTATATGTGCCCAGTAGATGTAGCCAGGGGGTATATGTGCCCAGTAGATGTAGCCAGGGTTATATGTGCCCAGTAGATGTAGCCAGGATTATATGTGCCCAGTAGATGTAGCCAGAGGTATATGTGCCCAGTAGATGTAGCCAGAGGTATATATGTGCCCAGTAGATGTAGCCAGAGGTATATGTGCCCAGTAGATGTAGCCAGAGGTATATGTGCCCAGTAGATGTAGCCAGAGGTATATGTGCCCAGTAGATGTAGCCAGAGGTATATGTGCCCAGTAGATGTAGCCAGAGGTATATGTGCCCAGTAGATGTAGCCAGGGGGTATATGTGCCCAGTAGATGTAGCTAGATGTATATGTGCCCAGTATATGTAGCCAGAGGTATATGTGCCCAGTAGATGTAGCCAGGGTTATATGTGCCCAGTAGATGTAGCCAGAGGTATATGTGCCCAGTAGATGTAGCCAGATGTATATGTGCCCAGTAGATGTAGCCAGAGGTATATGTGCCCAGTAGATGTAGCCAGATGTATATGTGCCCAGTAGATGTAGCTAGATGTATATGTGCCCAGTATATGTAGCCAGATGTATATGTGCCCAGTAGATGTAGCCAGATGTATATGTGCCCAGTAGATGTAGCCAGATGTATATGTGCCCAGTATATGTAGCCAGATGTATATGTGCCCAGTATATGTAGCCAGATGTATATGTGCCCAGTATATGTAGCCAGATGTATATGTGCCCAGTATATGTAGCCAGATGTATATGTGCCCAGTAGATGTAGCCAGATGTATATGTGCCCAGTAGATGTAGCCAGATGTATATGTGCCCAGTAGATGTAGCCAGAGGTATATGTGCCCAGTAGATGTAGCCAGGGGGTATATGTGCCCAGTAGATGTAGCCAGAGGTATATGTGCCCAGTAGATGTAGCTAGATGTATATGTGCCCAGTAGATGTAGCCAGGGTTATATGTGCCGAGTAGATGTAGCCAGAGGTATATGTGCCCAGTAGATGTAGCCAGAGGTATATATGTGCCCAGTAGATGTAGCCAGGGTTATATGTGCCCAGTACATGTATCCAGGGTTATATGTGCCCAGTAGATGTAGCCAGAGGTATATATGTACCCAGTAGATGTAGCCAGATGTATATGTGCCCAGTAGATGTAGCCAGAGGTATATGTGCCCAGTAGATGTAGCCAGAGGTATATGTGCCCAGTAGATGTAGCCAGAGGTATATGTGCCCAGTAGATGTAGCCAGGGTTATATGTGCCCAGTAGATGTAGCCAGGGTTATATGTGCCCAGTAGATGTAGCCA